>NC_089319.1:16106269-16158769 GCF_036669915.1 Pocillopora verrucosa | reverse complement strand
TAAGAATATACCGCTCTCCTAGAGTGCCAGTTAGTCAATTCTGCACTGCTCTAAGGCAAACACTCATGCTATCTTCAACCAAGTTTAATGTGTTTATTGGAGACTTCAATATCAATTGGCTCAATGAATATCAACGAAGACCACTTTATGATCTCTTTGTCAAGGAAAACAACTATAGACAGCTAGTGTCCTGTTATACAACAGATAATAAGACTTGTATTGATCATGTATATACAAATTTGCCTGAAACACATGAGAATGTCAACATATTAGAAACATATTTCTTTGATCATAAAGGAATTTGTGCAGTAATTTGCTGCTTCAGCTAAATAATAAATTGGCTCCTTAAGTTCCCATAGTGGCCAACATAGCATTCAAAACAATTAAACTAACTCTATGCAACTAAAAGTATATAATTGTATTGTTAATTGTTTTAACTTAACAGATCAATAGAGATACTGCCAACATGTCTCAGTCATCGGACTCATCACCAAAGTAAGTATACCTTTAACAATGCTTTTTTTTCATGTGTAAGATGTTTATATGGAGTCTTGTTTTTCAATCATTATAAGAATTTACATGTGCCTATTCTTCTCTTTTCCAGAAAAAATTATCAAGAGTCCAAATCTACATGTAAGTAACCACAGTATTTCATTCAATACTTTTTTGCCTAACAAACAACTACATACCGGTTACTCTGGACCACAGTAACAATTCTATGTAATACCTATAGTATTTAGTACTTATTCAAATTTAAATGAATTCTAAACTAGTAGCGGTAACTTTAAAAGTCCATGTCAGTCTTACACTTAGTTTGATACTTAGCAAAGACCACTATACAATAGCAATTCCAGTAATGAAGGTTTTGTTAATTATTTCACTAAGTGAGATTGCATTCTAGTCTCACATTGTATACTCTGGGCAGAGACTTAATATCACTAATGCTTCAAAGTAATTGAATGCATACTTCTTTACCAATCTAATAACTGCTTAATTTTGTAACATAGTTAGTAGAGGGGACTGGTTGGGAAACCCGGTGAACTTCAAAGGAGGAACTCTGTGTTCTGATTTTCGAGTGATCACGTGTTCACGACAGTGCACACACACACAAAGCAAGATGGCGTATTGAGTAGCGTTATTCCGTTTGTAGAACAAAATTGTTTGATATTCAGGCGAAAGAAGAATTCGTTGAAATCAGATACTAGAAATATAGCATCCTGGGGAAATTATGCCCGGCGACAACTGCGCTGTGTTTGGCTGTGGGACCAGCAGAAGGACGAAAGGCATTGGAATTTGGAAGTTGCCTGCACCAAAGGACGAGGCTCACAAGAAATGGAGACAAGAGTGGCTGAACGAAATTACAAAGACAAGAGAAAGCGATGCTCCATTTAAAGTCTTAGTAGCGAAGGACAGGATCTTTACCTGCGAAAAACACTTCGAACCTGAGGACGTTGAAATATGTAAGTAGCTCGAACTTGTACGAGCGAGTGTAGACTGTCACGGTGTCAATTTGTGTTTAGATATCAGTCCTGTATATTCTGTGTAGTCGTGTTAGTGGTGCAATTCAGGCGATTTTTACTAGACATTGACTGTATATGGGGTTTTTCCATCCATTGTATCGCCGTTAAAACTTGGCGTGTAATTTTTTTATTTTGTTTATAGTTCATTCAGAGAAAATGACTAAGAAGAAGGCTCGGTTTGGTGCTCTTCCCAAGTTGAACATGCCGAAAAAAACTCACGAGACTCCAAAACCCGAGCAAAGACCTGAGAGAACCATTGTCCGGGATCTGATCAAGAAGCCGCAAGTTCATTACAAGACTTTCACGGAGGTTTGTCAGCGCTTGACTAAGCTAAAGAGCCTTCAAAACTGGAACATTGGAACATTTTCTGACAGAGCTGTCTTAAAACAGGTAGAGATTCCATATGTGCTTCCGAAGTTTGAAATCGTTGTGGATGATAGTCTAGCATTTACAGTAAGAGTTTATGGCTGTTATTTTCCAGAGGATCATCCTGTGTACCTTGATTAACGGCGTACAGTCAGGAATATATCCATACATAGTCTTGCTGAACTGTTGGGGGAGAACTACAGTTTGTGTTGTGGAGTTGACACACTAGAGATGACAAGCACACTGTTTCATCATGTTGTTCCCATGAGTGAGGGGTTAGAGGAAGACAAACAGTTTCCACACAAAGGTTACTGGAGAGTAAAGGACTGTTTGATTATATGTGGAAAACTTGAAAAGGTGTGCAGTGCATGCGTGGAGTACCAAAAGTGTTCTGAAAAAGCGAAGAAGGCAAAAGACAAGCATCAGTTAACACCTGCTCATGTCAATGCTCCTATATCAAAGACTGATCCAGAGAGGATCAAACTGACTCTGCGACAGCAAAGGCTGCGATGTTATGAACTTGAAAGAGAGCTCAATGAAATGCGCAATGAATTACAGAAATCAAGCATTGAAGTAGACCATGAACTGAGCAATGACTTCGTTAAACTATTTGATTCAGCGGACAATGAAATAACTCCCTTTATGAATCTTTTCTGGCAACAGCAAAAGAAATTGTTTTCAAGTAGCTGCACTGGTGTACGTTATCACCCAATGGTGATTCGCTTCTGCTTGTCCCTTGCGGTAAAGTCACCTTCGTGCTATGAGGAACTTCGAAAAAGCAAGGTTTTGGTTCTTCCAAGTCAGCGACGTTTGAAGGACTACCGAAACGCTATAAAGCCACAACGGGGCTTTCAAGAGGAAGTGATTGAGCAACTCAGGACTGAGACTGACTGGTATTTTGATGTACAACGATATGTTGTTCTCCTGTTTGACGAAATGAAAGTTATGGCAAACCTTGTACTTGACAAGACAACTGGTGAACTGATTGGCTTTACCGATCTTGGAGACCCAAACTTGAACTTTGGAGTTCTTGAGAAGGTTGATGATGTTGCTACGCATGCCCTTGCTTTCCTTGTACGCGGAATTTGTACAGAGCTTAAATTTGGCTTGCCTCACTTTGCCACTACAGGTGCTACTGCTGCTCAGTTGTTGCCATTGTTTTGGGAAGCTGTCTGTATCCTTGAGACCTCTTGCAACTTGTGGGTTATTGCTGCCACATCTGATGGTGCTTCACCCAACAGGAGGTTTTATCGGCTTCACAAGTCACTTGATGGGCAATCAGATAAGGATGTTTGTTATCGTACAACAAATTTGTTTGCACCCCATCGTTAGATATATTTCTTCTCGAATGCCCCACACCTGGTCAAGACAACAAGGAACTGTCTGATGCATTCAGGCTCTGGAAAGTCCACAAGATACATGTGGAACAATGGTCTCTCTCTATTGTGGCAGCACATTACACAAATTTTCTATCAAGATTTGGACAATGGTTTGAAACTGTTGCCTAAGTTGTCATTTGAACATGTCAACCTAAATGCATACTCTGTTATGCGAGTGAACCTAGCAGCTCAAGTCCTTAGTGCATCTGTGGCTGCAGTGTTAAAGGAATTTGGGCCACCAGAGGCAGCAGCAACTGCAAAACTCTGTGAAATGGTTGATGGCTTTTTTGATTGTCTGAATGTTCGGAGTACCACAGAATATCAGAGGAAGCGCAAGCCATTCGTAGCCCCTTACAGATCTGATCAAGATGAAAGGTATTACTGTTTTTTAACACCTGAATGGAATAAAATGTAGTTGTTTTAGTCATCTCTACTTTGCTTCTCTTTGTGAGAAGTTTCAGCACAACACAAAATTTGTTTAATTTTTTTTTCCATAATTCTATTGCTGTATACTTATTTCTATGAAAATTTTTTCCAGTGAGGTTATCATTATTTCATTGGTATATACTAAAACAGTGGATAGCATAGATTTTTGTGTGTGCCCAGATTGCTATCCATTCTCATTTGTGGCTCAGTAAATGTCCACCACTAGGCACATCCACTTTAGGTGAATAATGTCATTGTTATTGTAAATTTATGAGCAGCAGATGACAATCAATAGTATTAAATGTTACTTTGACAGATACGAGTGTCAGTGTTGACAGCTGAGAGTAGTTAATAGATAATTACTGAGGTTCGCAGCATTATACCCAATAATGCTGCGAACCTCAGTAATTAACTATTATAATTATTGACCCTCATAAAATCCTATTGTTCTCTCTCTGCATTACATCGACGATTTCAGTCGCCCCTTCATATTGATGTTTTGGTACACCAACAATGCAGCTGGCAAGCATTGTCCAGTAATAATACAAATTGCATAATCCTTTTTCATTCCCCAATTCAGCCATTGTTAACTACTTGCAAAGATGATATAATCATTGACTCTCATGAAATCCTACTATTTTCTCTCTCCAACAATGCAATTAGCACGTATTGTCTAGTAGTTATACAAATTACATAACCCTTTTCATTTCCCGGAATTTAGTCATTGTTAAATCCTTGTAAAGATTATGTAACTTTCCACATCTTTCAGGTGTGTGATTGAATTTCATGCAAACGTAATTTGCATTGTATATTAACGCAATGCACTTGGTTATTTGAGTTGTTTGTTGGAAGGCAAAGAGTTGCTACTGTTTTGAAGCTTGATGGAGGATTCTTCGGAAGACGAATCTGCCATTTTCATAACGCAGAGCCAGAGGTCGGAAAATGCCGCTGCCGTTGAAGGTAATTACGCTTTAACTTTTTGGGGGTCATTTTTAAACGACTAAGAAAAGCTTTCCTTGTATTTTGTTATTGTTTATAGAAGAGCAAAGATTCAGAAAACCAATTACGTCTGTTGAGTGTGAAAAATTTGAAGAAAGTTGGGTGTCAGACTCAAGTCGTCGAAAATGGGCGTGGGTGCTGAAAGTCTTTGATCAGTGGATGGTTGAGAGAAATAAAGCCGTAAATGAAATGAGTTATAGTGGTGAACCGTTGATAAACGAGAATCTAGATGAAATGTCTGAAGAGCAGCTGGATTTTGTCTTGGCTCGATTTATTGCCGAAGTTAGAAAAGAAGATGGACAAGAATATCCAGGAAAGACTTTATATGAAATGATAAGTAGTATTCAAACGTTTTTACGTGTGAAATGTAAGAGAAATGTAACTTTGATTGACAAAACAGGTTGTAAATTTAGAAGTTTGAATTCAGCTTTGAATTTTCAAATGAAAGAAAAAGCTGGGCAAGGAATAGGCTTAGTTGTCAACAAGGCTAATCTTATTACGGAGGAACAAGAAAACTATTTGTGGGAAAACGGGTTTTTAGGGAGCGACAACGCAGAGCTGCTTTGCCACACTTTGGTCTGGGTTTTTGGCATTCAGTTTGCTCTAAGGGCTGGGCAGGAACACAGGAATTTGAGATTTAAAAACTCACAGTTATCGCTACAAAGTGACGAATCGGGTAATGAATTCTTACAGTATATGGAGGATATCAGTAAAACTAATAATGGCGGTTTGAGCCATTTGCGTATCAAAAGGAAAGTTGTTCGGGCATATAAGAACTTAACCAATGTAGAGCGTTGCCCAGTTGAGCTGTATAAGAAATACGTATCTCACGTGCCGAAAGAAATCAGTGACAACGCATTCTATTTGCGGGCTTTGCCAAAGCCAAAAGGGGACGTATGGTATTATAATAAAACTATGGGGAGGGAAACGTTAGGGAACGTAGTTAAGAATATTATGCGAAGAGCAGGTTTTGAGGGGCACTTTACAAATCATTCTCTTCGACGAAGTTGCGCCACGCGATTGTACGAAGGTGGTGTGCCAAAACAAGTTATTGTAGAAACCACTGGTCACTGATCATGTGATGGGGTTAGGGAGTATCAGTGTACCTCATCAACACTTGAAAGGAAAGCAAGTGAAATCTTGCAGGGAGCGACTCCTAAGAGGGCAGAAATAGACGTCAAGGAAAAAAATGAAAAACTGTTTAACAATGATGTTGAGCAAAAATATGATGGACAAAGGGAAGAAACAGGGTTACAGGGGTTAAGCGAAAAGGTTTTAGACGAAAACCAGAGCGAAGATTATAATCAGTCAGTTGTAATTAGTACTCACAGTACGAAAATTGTTATTTCTTACAAGTGAGAAAGACTGTCATTGTCAGATGTGCCCTAAATAAACTGTAAAATGTTTTCGTCTGTACGTCTCCTGGAATGGTACTTCTCATGGTGTATTCATTTACTTTTTAACTTCAGATCTTCATCATAAATTATGCGCGGACATTCGCGAATTTTCAAAAATTACTGAGTGGAAAAGTAACGAAGTAAATACCACAGTCATGCAGCAATATTAAAAATATTGCTGGAAGCAGGCTGCATTATTAAAAATATTGCAGTGCAGCCAGCCCACTGCAATATTGAACGTTTTAGCGCGTGTAGGATTACCCCTAATAATTTCCCTTATATTTCATATAATCAAAAAGGACCGCCACCGTTTTCCTCAGACAGTTGGACTTGACTGAACATGAATACTTTCTCAGGCTGAAATCGCCGATATAATGCTGAGAGAGAACAATAGGATTTTATGAGGGTCAGTAATTATTTGGTGTTACTAACATTTTTGGTTGCCACTTGGTTTCAGGTTTAAGTTTCTACTGAATTTCTTGGAGTATCTGAGGAAATGGAAGCAGCAAGAATGCCAGATCCCGTATGTTCCTTTCCTGGCAGACCTACGAGGGCTTCCAGATAACAGTGTATTCTGCAATTGAGGCAACCAAATTCCTGCTTCATGAAGGGATGGAGTTCGTGCTCACAGAGCGTTTCTGCTGCTTGTGTAGATTATGTAATACATAACCTCCCACATATTGAAGACCAGCCTTCTCTCTCTCTGATAACAGAGTTTGGGTTGGATGATTGCTGCTACAACAAGCCTTCGTGGACAGCATACCAGCATACTATCTGCCACCTTAGTTGTTAATAATGTTGCAGCATTGTGGGATAGTCCTGAAAAAAACTTTGTGGACTGCAATGGCACTTGACCATAATATTTTCCATAAAACTTCTCGATGTCCCCATTTTTCAAATATCCATCATAAATTGTTTTCAGCACGGTAAATTCATCAGTTCCCTCATCAAATTGTTTGAATTGGTACAAATTCAACTCATTCCTAAGGCTTGGTGCAAAAGCTCTGCCTCTGTTTACAGCCTGTATGGCATATTTTACAATTTCAGCAAGACTGCTTGGAGTGAGAGTCGTCCGTTCCTGTCTGTCGTTTTCATTAGGGTTATGCTTAGAAGCTCTGTGTCTCTGGTAGCCTCCTCTTGTCTTGTATTTCTTTCCACATTCACTACAAACGAAATCTGCCGATTGAACCTGTGGTAAAAACGATCACAAAGTGGTCTTGGTCATTACCGCAAAATGCATGGACATTTATGGCCTTCAAAGTTAATTTAAGCTTACGTTTACGTACAGTTTTGTCATCTAGCTCGACAGTATCTTGGCGATACAAAATTTCGCGTAGTTAACTTGTCAACGTTGGGTATGATGGTCAAGTTGTTGTCAAAGAGTCGCGTATGGCACACTTAGGGTCACTACAGCCGAAATAGGCCGAAGAATTCACATAGAATATACTTACATCAATCGCTGTAGTTGAAAAGTGTTTCTCGATTGCTTCATCCTCCTTTAACATGTTCAAAATCGTTTCAAAATCGTCTCCAAACACGAAGAGTTCGTTTGTAGCATCCGCCATCTTGTTTGTTGTGTGCACGGTCAGAGTCACGTGACGGGTCAATTCAACTCTATTGTTTGGGCCTTTGAAGTTCGCCGGCTTTCCCAACCAGTCCCCTTTACTAACTATGCTTTCAATTTTCAGCTCTTGAAGGACCGCATCAAATGGAACAACAAATTACTTTGACCTCAAGCTCCAGACGTCTGACGATAAAACTGTTTGCCTTGTTTGTTTTTCACCACCAAAACAGAGCGTTCTTCTAACTGCATATGAAAAAAGATCACCAGTTAAAATAGCAGCCAACTTGAACCCTAAAAAACGACTTAACAGCGACTTAGAAGAGTACACAGTTCCTAAGAGTGCTAAAATAATGCCAACTGAGCTAAAGTTCAACTTCAATGAGAATCTAATTGACAATCATTTACATGCAGTCAGTCAAGCACTTCAAGCCAACATCTATACCACTGTAGACCTTAAGGTCAAAGTCATTATCAAAGAAGAGAATAAGAATCCCATTGTTCAAGACACAAAAACCAGATACAAGTGTGACACACTAGTGGGTGATGAAACTGGATGTGCTAAGTTGGTGTTATGGGAGAACACAATAAATCAAGTGGCAAGAGGAAAGTCCTACCATTTCAAAAATGATGATGAGAAATATCTGAACACCAATGAATCCACAACAGTTGAAGAAATAGATGATATTCAGAATATCAACGCTGACGCACCAGAAATCAAGAATAATCTCCTCAAAGTGAAAGTGGTAGGAGTAAACATAAAGAAGTCACCATCTTGCTTGGCCTGCAACCACACATTTCCAACTAAAAAGCAACCAGCACCAGATGAAGAAGAAATAACCTGTACCAATTGTAACATCACAACACTAACATCTTTCTGTAACACAAAGATGGTGGCACAAATAATTGTTAAAACTACTACTCAAGAATTAGATACCTATACATGTTTCAATGATGGCATCGAGAGTTTTCTCAAGAATGTAAAATCTCCTAAATCTTTGACACAAATAGAACCAGCAGAACTTAAATTCCTCCTCTTAAAATCTGGTCAACACACCATAATAGTTGACAAAAAGGCAAAAATCATAGCCCAATTTCTACCTGCCCCTAGTCACCAGTCAACTGAAACACCCTGGGGGGCAGGAGGAGGCTTTTTGTTCATATACTGAAAGAGAAAATGTTACTTCTGCAGTAAGAACTGAGAGTTCACAAATATTCTGATATTAATAATGTTTAATTGATTATTTTCTGTGAAACTCACGACTACTGTTTTTCACATTGAGTTCAGCAAAAAAAAGGCAACACTCGTCAGTTTGTTACAAGAATGTGAAACTGTGCACATTCAGAGGTGTGGCAAATAATGGTATCTACTAAAACTAGAACACCGGAACATCCACTAACAATGTTAGTGAACAGTTAGAATTAGGGTTGGAATTGGTGGTTAGTGGTGAGCGATTAGCAGCTATTGTTTGCATTTACTGTTTTTGGTGGTTAGGATTTTTTTACAACAGTGTTCCTGGTTTTAGTACACGCCAAAAGTAGTGTAGCTGTGTTTGTAGTTAATAATTTCAAAAATGCAATCATTGCATCTACAAGCAGAACAACTATCTAATTTCAAACCATGAATTATGTAAATCGCCAGACGATGCACAAGATTGTGTTTTCTTATGTTGCAGTTTAAAAAAATGAATGCAGTTTTTCATAACCTCATTTATACTCGCCTCTTGTAAAAAGTTAACAAAGGTTGCTGTTAATTTTGTTAAAAGGCATTTATATTGCTTAAATTGCCAGTGAATGCACAACTTCAGTTCTGTTTAGTTATCTTGGGGTTAAAAAAAAACTGGATGCAGTTTTTTATAACCTAATTTATACTGGACTCATGTGAACAGTTAACAAATGTTCATGTTGATTTTGTTAAAAAGCATTTACATTCCTTAGAGTACATTACAGGTTGAAAGCAGCCAAAGTCGAATTGTGAGCCAAAGATAATTACTTAAATCCACACAATTAAAGCGTTACATTAGCCTCACTTTATATCGTAGTTAAAACAAAACAACCTCTTTGTATCTACAAATATGCAAAGATGACTTGAATAAACCGTTACTGTTATTTCTTTACAACTAAATAGTGTTACAGCCTTCCAAGCTTCAACCTTGGTTCATTATCTCTTTTCACTGAAGTGTGATCCAGGAAAGGTCTTTGGCACTTCATCATTCTTTAATATAAAGTCTTCAAATGCCAACAAGACATTGCCCCAAATTTTGCTGAACACGAATAATATAAATAATATTTATCAAATTTTCAACCCAAGCAACAACCTTAGGCCACAACACTTTACCTTCACTGTCAGAAAAACTTTTCCCTCTACCATTCTTTTTTTATTTATTTTTTTTAACGAAAATCCACATTCATTTTCCCATCTTTGTCCTTGTGCTCACATCCAACCCTTTTCCATTTGATCCTTTGACAAACACCTGACCTTTGTTGACTTCAACTTCATGCACCAATTCCCATATTAAAATCTTTACTTACTATAGCTGAAACCACGTGCACTCCCGCGAGTGCTATTTTTAGAGAAAGTAATTCCCTCAAAAGCTGTGTTCATTCAGTCAAGTAAAGAAGGTTGGCTGAGTCTAGAATCCGGCTTACCAGGGATGTTAAAATTTGTTTTTACCTCCTTTTCAAAAAATAAATAAATAAATAAGAATTAACCTTTAACCTTCCAATTCCGAATGCCTTTAATTATGCTGGATGTAACTGTGGTTACTTTGGTGAGGCAACTCACCATTTTTTCATTAGGGTAAAGGAAAATCTACTGACAGATAAAAATTCTCATGTTCACCAGCACTTATATACCTTTCCAAATTGTGAACAAAAATGTTCAGTTCAGTGTTTTGTTATTACACTTAGTATCTACATTACTGTGCTTAGAAGTGTTACCTTCAGCTAGAGGTTTTTGTGACTTAAGTTTGCTTTAAAACCTTGCTAGTTTTTGGTTAGTGAGGTAAGAAGGAAAGGAATTGCATTGTAGAGTACTTAAAAGTTTTTTTGTCCTGTTTTAAACTGGGAGTTGTGCTGTTTGTTTGTTTGTTGAAAAACACAACCACATCTATGGAACTCCAGAACTGTCTCATAATGCTTTTTTCTCTTACATTGGTTTTATTTCATTATACTCTGTACCTCTGTCTTTATACTCAATGCTATTTTCATGATATAGGGTGCAGAGCTCATTACATTCGGTTCAAACACCGTTATATCTGGTGCTTTTCCAATATGTTCGGTTTACACACCATTACATTTGGTGCTTTTTCCATTATATTTGGTTCCTACACTGGCACAAGTATGCTATATAAAGAGACTTGAGTTTTAAGCCACAGCACTAGCTCTTGTAAAAAAGCTACTCACAACTGATGAAGGATTCAATCGTTTGGTTCCAAAACCAGTATTGCATTAAAAAGCATGCCAAACAGTTCTCTTTAGAACTCCAGCCAAGTGCCCAAATTATCACTGATCAAGTCATCTAAAAGACCACATAATGATGATGGTCCAACTACAGAGACTCCAGCCACAGAACCAGCTCCTAAAAAACACAAAGCTGACAAGGGTGGAAAATCCATCCAGAATTGCCATACTACACTGGAGACCAGATGGGCCAAATGTAAACTGTCACTCCAAGTCCTGAGAAAACATGCAGTATTCCAGACAGCCTTCAACCAGATCAGTCACAGAGCCCATAGGAGCTGCTTACCGTCATGATCAAACAACAGGAAAAAAATTAGCAGCAAACAATCAGGTCATTAAAGACCAGCGGCACCTACTAGATAACCTGTGCTTGACAGACAAGCGCAGTTCTCAGGTTTCCAGAATCCAGACTGCATGTCAACAAAGCCAGACCTAGACCTAAACCTCAAAAAAACACACTATGTTCAACGAACTTGTAGTTTTGCTTCAATGTAGGCTCAATTATGCAAGCTATAGAAAATGTTTTGTCAACTTAGGGATACAGTGAATGCAAAAAAAAAGCAGAGTTAAACCTTACATTTGTGTGTCTTTCTCTGACTCTAAATACGTTCCAACAAATAATAAGAAACACTTCCGTAGACAAAACAGCCTCAATAAACTTTTTAACTCAAATCACTAGAACTTGCCCGCTCTTATCTTAAAAGTTGCAGAAGTAAAGCAAGAAGATCATAAAACCAAGAAGAATCCTGAAAAGACACACTGAAGATTTCATGGCCCAACAAGAAAACAAAACTTTGGAGGTGAGTATGATAATGTCAAAACAAGACTGTCGTGGCAGGCAAGCAGCTTTTTTAATATGTTACAAATGTTTTACTTTTTTAGGACCATACCGTTGCTTATATCTGTCTTGAGTGCCAAGATGACATGGTTGATTATGAAAGAATTCTTGAAGCCCAAACCCAACAGAAAATTTACTGGACTCGCGTTTTTTTCAAGCTCCTAAAACTTGTTAAAGAGGAAAACCTGAAAACTACAACTGAATTGGTTAAAGAATACATAAAAATCCAGAAGATATATAACATGAATCATATGAAGGGCATTAGAACGTTTGTAAATAAAATACGAGTAAAACTTATATTTGTGTCATGTCTTATTAGTTGTAGATTTATTCGATGATGGCAAAAAGAAAGTATGATGATGTGGAGGAAGAGGATAGTATCTCGGATGACCTATTAAATCAACATTATGATGACCTTGAAAAACAACAGTATGGTGGGGAAATATCTGACGATCAACTCGATGAATTTTATGATCAATTGGACCAACAACAATTGGATGCCCTCAATATAGACTTGGGTGTGGAACAATCAGGTGGTGCTCTCTTTAACTTTGAATTTCAAAATGCTGGATTCCGGAAAAATTGGAAAAAGACAGCGGATAAACAAAGATATGAGGCCACCCTCAAGCAGACACGAACTCCATCCCATGTCGATAATATCGGAAAAGAAATTACAAATGCGTTAGCGAGGTAAGAATTTAAAAAATGTGTTGAAAAAAAGTTTCAGGGGATAGACTCTTATCAAAATTTATTTTGGGTTATTGTTTAGGTCGATAAGGAAACAAATTCAGCAAAAGAAAGGTTCATCTCATGGCGCGTTCCATTTCACCTTACAATCCGATCAATTCGCCAACGCCCAACAATCAGCCACATTCAAAGTAGAAGAAATCATGAAGAATTCAGAACGCTTTGAAAATTACATGACTACCATGGCCAATAAATTGAATTTAGGAGAATCAGTTAAATCCTCTTCTAAGTTTAACGCCGACCTTACCTTTATTTGAATGCCTAAAGGTGGTAAAAGTGGTAGACAAAAAGCTCTAGTGGGAAAGCGATCCTTGGCAGAAGTTTTAAAAAAGAAACATTCAGTGGTTCAAATTACAAATTCAGACAAATTGTGTTGTGCAAGAGCCATTTGCGTCGCAAAAGCATGGATCCATAAAGATGAGGGATATCGACAGAAAATCAATTACGAGAATGTAAAAAGATGTGAGACTGTTCAATCAGGAATGGCTCATTAACTCCATGAAGATGTGGGGGTACCTTTGGGGGCATGCGGGCCCAAAGAATTGAAAACATTTCAAGACTTCCTAGCACCAAACTACCAATTGAAAGTGATGGCAACTTCCTACCCCTACGTGATGGTATTTGTAGGCCCAAAAGCACCCCATATTATCCGCCTCTTGCTCCAGAAGCACAACGACTCTGAGATTGGTCACTATGACATTTGCACATCTTACACTGGTTTTATAGAACGATCCTATTTTTGTGATCAGTGCAACAAGGGATTTGATCATAATGACTTCAGACATCATCCATGTGAGGGTCAAAGATGTCATGCATGCAAGCAAGTAGAATGTGGCGCAAAACCTGATTAGGCCTTATGCGAAGTACCCTGTTATTCTTGTTGCCGAAAGTTTCACAGTCAGACATGTTATGACATGCATAAGGAGAAAAAGATCTGTGACAGCATTGTTCAATGCCCTATGTGTCGTAAGGAGTTTGAACCCTCAGTGTCAAAAGAACCTCACCAATGCTACTTTGACAAATGCTTCATATGCCATGAATATGGAAAACTTACAGAACACAAATGCTTTATACAACCTGTGGCAGCCAAAGAAGATCAAAGAAAAAAACCAAAGCAACCCTGAAACGCCATAGAAAAAAAATCCCTTGGCCTCGGTGTGATGTTTTAAGTTTGTTTATTCTTTTTTATGGATTGCATTCTGTATTGTTCTCAGAGTAGTTTTGTTTATGATGTTGAACTAATTCCGGTACCTTTTTCAAGTTCGGTCAATGCTCTTTCTGCATACTTACAATAGGTTATATGATTGCTCTTTTACAAGGCATGCATCTGTTGATCACACATGCCTTAGACTTGGGTCTTGTTGTCTAAGAGAATATCTCTTTAAAATTAGAGACCTTACGCAACAGGACGGCAGAATGAGGACGGCGACCGTGGACCGCGCGAGTACTGGTCCGAGCACACGAGGGTTGACGTTGCCGTCCTAAACGTAAACAAACCTTACGCAATACAACACGACATGCACAGGCCCCGAAGGAAAAATGGCCACCTTCAGGGAGGCAAGAGAGGCTCTTTTGCTTGCTAATGCCTTGGATTTGATCGCCGATGAAGAAATGCTGTTACTCTACGACGTTCACACTTCAAAGAATCTTGACATTCCTTACTGGAAGTACGAAAAATTCAATCTGGACTCTCTTTCCGACGACGAATGCAAAAGCGAATTCCGTTTCTTAAAACATGATATCTACAATCTGCTCGACGTTCTGGATCTTCCTGACAAAATTACCTGCCGAAATCGATTTTATGTTTACAGTGATGAAGCGCTATGTTTGTTTCTGCGTCGTTTTGCCTTTCCATGCAGGTACAAAGACCTTGTTCCCCGATTTGGAAGGCCTGTACCGCAATTATGTATGGTGGTGTCTGAGATGATGGATATTCTTTATGCCTGCTTCGGACAGTTGTTTTCTGGTATTAATCAGCCATGGCTATCACAAGCAAATCTAGTTGATTTTGCAGAAGCTATCTACAATAAAGGAGCCGCCCTTGACAACTGTTGGGGATTTATAGACGGAACTGTACGACCAGTTGCTAGGCCTGGCGAAAACCAAAGAGTATTGTACAATGGCCACAAGAGAGTGCATGCGATAAAGTTTCAAAGTGTAGTTGCACCAAATGGTCTGATCGTAAACCTTTTTGGACCTGTGGAAGGATGCAGACACGACAGCGGAATGTTAGCCATGTCTGGTTTGTTGCCAATGTTAGAAGCTCACTGTATATCTCCAACAGGCCAACCGTTATGTTTATATGGTGACCCTGCATACCCCTTGAGGGTCCACCTGCAGGGTCCATTTAAGGGTGCTGCCCTAACAGCACCACAGCAACTGTTTAACAAATCGATGAGTAAAGTAAGAACAGCAGTAGAGTGGGTTTTTGGTGACATTTTAGAGTACTTTTCGTTTTTAGATTTTAAAAGAAATCTTAAGGTTGGACTCAGTGCAGTAGGAAAAATGCATATCATTTGTGCCCTGTTGAGAAATGCCCACTCATGTACATATGGGTCGACAACTTCTTCTTTCTTTGGTGTTGAACCGCCTCCATAAGACCAGTACTTTATTTAAGGAAATGTTATCAGAGATTCTTGTAAGATATGGGTCAATGCGCCCAGAGGAGGGAGGGGGGGAGGGTATAACTAATCATTGTTGCATGCCCTGTCAAGATTTCAGTGGCTCATACAGGCTTGTGAAGGACCATTTTGGATCCTATAATCAACAGAATTGTCAGACCAATCCAGTTTTTTAAAATTTTTATCAGTTTTATGAACCTGCTCAAAATTTTTACTTGATATATATTTTCACTGTACATGTGAATTTGACAATTTAAGTTTGGGCATGCTTAAAAAATTCTGAAGTTAACTTTATAAAAACTGAAAAGCAATTATAAATGCATTTTTAAAGCATTTTTCTTAACCATTAAATTTCTTGAATTAAAAGACAATTAACTCACTGTTAGTCTTATTTTGCTCTTTGTACAATGGAATAATATTAAATGTCTCAGCTGATCGATACATTGGATTATACACAATCTGTTACAGCTCACAGCAGATCATAAAAGCCAAGATAAAATTGGCAAAAATATATAATTAAGTTATATATGCATACATGTAAAAATGTAAATGTTTATATATATATATATATAGCTCTTTGGCATACAAAGCTTCGCTTTCATGTCCAAATTGAGCACTCTACTAGGATGAGTCATTGCTGCTAGCATTATGCATGCTCACTAGTTTATCTAGTTTGAGCACTCTGGCATGGCTTAGATGATACCACACGTGTGAGATCACTTGGGGTGGCTATATAGCCTTACCTCCATCTTAGCATCAGCACTGCACTGATGAGGCCCAGAAGGCCGAAACAGTACTGAAAGCTTCTCGGCCTCTTGGGTAAGGTTAAAAGGCTTATGAAAAGTTTATTTTCCTTGCTTTTGCAGCAATTGGTCAACATGGACAGCCAGGAAAGTGAAAATATCAGCCAGTTTACTACAGATAACTCGACAGCGAATCCAGGAGACGTTGTAGACGCAAGCGTGGTAGAAGGTTCACAGTCCTGGGGCGCAGACGTGGAAATCGAAATCCCTGAGGTACTAAAAAATCTGGAAAATAAGGGTGTGAAATTTCAGGCCGTGCCTTTTTTGAATGCTCCCAGTCAAAGTAGAATCACGAAGGATCGCTCTATTTATTTTAGCGTTGATACAACCGTCATATCGCAAATAATTCTCGAAGCTTTTGACGCGGCAGAAATCGATATTGACGCTATCACCGGAATCCAGAGAAAGGCGTCCAATAGATCTTGGATCGTGACTTTTAAGAGCCGTGCAGCTAAAGAAGCCGCTCTTGAAACACCTTTCGTCGTGATTGCCGGTCTCAAAGTGTTCCTGGGCAACTGCGAAAATCGTTTGGTCCTCGTCAAGATCCATGAAGCCCCCGCTGAACTACCCGACACTGCCGTGATTGGCCGACTCAGCCACTACGGTCGTGTCCTTTCATTTCGGCGCGACAAAATTGCACAACATATCGAGAATGGAGTAAGAACGGCTCGAATGGCGCTACATCGAACTATCCCTGCCAACATCAACATAGCTGGTGAACCTATCAAAATATGGTACCCAAATCAGCCAAAAGCTTGCCGGAATTGTGGAGCTACTGACCACATGGCCAAAGACTGCTCCGCAGTCCGTTGTTTTAATTGTGAATGCCCTGGGCATCGAGCTCAAGAATGTAAAGACTCGCCAAGATGTTCCGTTTGTTTGGCGGACAACCATTCCATGCCTCAATGCCCCTTCCTGCTCTTCAGCGCGAACGTCGATAGTGAGCCAACGCCACCTAAAACTGAAAAGGAAAAGGAACAAGAGCGAGCCCAGCGCGCCAAGGAAAGAGAAGAAAGGCAGAAAAAACTACAACAACAGAGAGAACATCAGCGACAACAAGAAGAACAACAGAAATTACTAGAAAAGCAGGAACAGCAAGAACAACAGAAACAACAAGATCAAGAGAAACAACGAGAACAACAACGCGACGAAGGTAGAAGAGAACGACCAAGAGAACGAAGAGACGAGCGAGGGAGGGACGATCGAGAAGAACGAAGAGATGACCGGAGAGACGGCAGAAGAGAGAGAGATAGAAGCGATCGAGATTATTATCGCGGCCATCGTGGCCGCGATAGATCTTCCCGCCGTGACTACTCTGGCTCCGAAACTGATGATGATGGATGGGAGAGAGTTAAACCTAGGAGAAGGCGGTACAGATATTGATTTTTTATTTATATTCAATGAGTAAGCTTAAAATAATTTCTCTAAATGTGCGAGGACTCGGGTCCTCCAGTAAAAGTCGAAAAATTATTCAAGAATTAAATTATTCAAACTGTGACATAATCCTTTTACAAGAAACACATGTCTCATGCAAAAAACAAGCGGAGGAATTCGAAATACTCTGGCGCGGCAAATGTCTGTGGTCCTTCGGGACTGGCAGGTCTGCCGGTGTTGCCATCCTCTTTTCTCTAAACTTTCCAGGCAAAATTATCCGTTTTTTGACCGATTCCGAAGGAAGAATATTGAGCTTACTCATTGACTACTATAATTCTAAACTAAATTTAGTGAACATTTACTCTCCCAATACTATTTCGGATCGTAAAAGTTTTTTCTCTTGTCTGCACAATTACTTTCTCCCCCAAGGGGACCTAGTGATCGGGGGAGACTTTAATTGTGTGGACAATGTCCTAGATAAATTAAATTGTTCCGCCATCCTATTGTCTGATCAAAAATTTCTCCGATCCCTTTGTGCTGACTTCTCACTTACAGACATTTGGCGCAAAAACAACCCGCGCAAAGTAACTTTCACCTGGTCCAATAAAGACCATACCCAGGCATCTAGAATTGACCGCTTTCTCGTCGCTAAAGGCTTAACCCTAGTAACGAAATGTAATATTCTTCCATGCGTATACGACCTATCCGATCATGACTTTGTAAAAATTGAACTAACGACTAACCCTTCTAATCACGGTCCTGGAATTTGGAAGTTCAACAGCTCTTTACTCTCAGATGTAGAATTTAAAAACATTATGTCAAAATCGATTAACAACTTTAAGCTTAAAATCCCCGAATTCGCCTCCCTTCGCGAATGGTGGGATGCTCTAAAAATTGAAATCCGCAAAACAAGTATTTCATACTGTATCCGTAAACAGAGAACAGCAAATGCCAAAAGAATCCTAATTACTAAGCAATTAACCCATGCTAAAAACGCTTTACATTCTAATCGCTTAAATAACCCAGGTGTAATTAGCGATTTGGAAAGCCAATTGTCCTCTCTGATCTCGAAAGAAGCCGAAGGAGCTAAAGTCCGCTCCCGAGCACAATGGTTCGAAGAAGGTGAGAAGCCAACACGCTATTTCTTCCGTCTGGAGAAAAAACGAGCTGACATGAATAGTTTTGAATCTTTTTTGACGAGAACGGTGTTCTCAGAAATTCTCAAAATGATCTTGAAAGAATTTTAACCAATTTTTACAAGAATTTATTCACCCAAGATCCTCTTGATATGCGAATTCAAACTGAAATAATTGACGGCCTCGAATTTTCACTGACTGATTATGAGCGCAATCTATGTGAAGGCCCTTTTTCTAATAAAGAATTACTTACTGCATTGGAAGGCCTTCAGACCGGCAAGTCACCCGATTCTGATGGTCTCCCAACAGAATTTTACTCGTGTTTTTGGAACGATTTGAGCGAATCTCTCCTTTCTGTTTTGAACGAGGCCTTTCTTGCTGGCTCCCTCGCGGATAGCCAGTACGAGGGCCTCCTACGACTCATCCACAAAAAAGATGATCGACGCCTCGCAAAAAATTGGCGCCCAATTTCCTTGTTAAACACTGACTACAAGTTAGCATCTAAAATCATCACTGAACGATTGAAAAAAGTCATGAACTCCATCGTGCATTCAGACCAAACGTGCGGCGTGGTCGGCCGCACTATCTTCTCAAATTTGGCCTTACTTCGTGATGCCCTCGACATGATTGACAAAACTAATGAACCGGGCATTCTCATTTCCTTAGATCAAGAAAAAGCTTTTGACCGAGTTGACCACGAATTCATGATGAGAGTATTGCGTAAATTTGGTTTCGGCCCCTCCTTTTGTGGGTGGGTCGAACTATTTTATTCTAAAGCCTTCTCTAGAATCATTGTTAATGGCTCCCTGTCCCCCCCTGTCCACTTAAGAAGAGGGGTGAGACAAGGATGCCCATTATCTCCTCTCCTTTATGTGCTAGTTTCAGAAGTATTATCAACGCAAATCCGTAATTGTAAAGATATTGAAGGTTTCCTGCTCCCCGGAGCAGGGGGCCTTCAATATAAAATATCCCAGTATGCTGACGATGCTACTTGCATCTTAAAATCCGAAAGATCTCTTTCTTCACTTCTCCGAGTCGTATCAAAATTTGAACAAGGATCTGGCGCTAAACTGAACACGTCCAAATCTGAAGCAATGTGGTTAGGGAAATGGTGAACTAGAATTGAATCTCCCTATGGCCTCAAATGGGTCACTAAAATGAGAGTGCTTGGTGTTTATTTCTCAAACGGCCTCGTCAATGTCGACGACGACAATTGGCGGGCCAAATTAGACAAACTAAGTTCGGTTCTAAATCTTTGGAAACAAAGAGACCTGTCTTTTATCGGTAGGACCTTAATTGTAAATACTTTAGGCGCAAGCCGTTTGTGGCACGTTGCTAAAGTCATCCCCCCACCCCGTTGGGTGCACGATAGCTTTAAGTCGATCATTTGGCCTTTTATCTGGAGAGGAAAAATGGAAAATGTTAGTCGCGATCGCTGTTGTGCGCCCCCATCATCCGGGGGCCTCAACGTCGTTAATTTTAAAGCTAAGTGCGCTAGCCTGCGCCTTTCTGTTTTTTCCAGTTTAAGAGATGACTTTGGCACATCCAAATGGCATTACCTAGCTCGATATTTTTTAGGACATAAGCTAACTATTCTAGATCCCCGTTTTTCTTTTCCCACCAATTCTGCTCCCTCTTCCTTCCTTCCTTCCAATTACTACCGCCTTTGTCTAGATAATTTCCGTACCTTGCATCAGAAAACTGGTGCCTTACCTGATTTACTCACCGGTAAGAATTTATATCTTTTGTTGCTTGACCCCGTCTGCGTTGCACCCCGGTGCTCCGGTTTTTGGGCGTCTGCTATGGACCGCCCCATCAATCGTTGGGCCTGGGTGTGGCGCAAGTCTCGCCTAAAGCTAATTGAAAACAAGAAGAACGATCTAATTTGGCTATTGATCCATAGAATGATCCGCGTAAGATATCTCCTTAAGTCTTGGGGATACATCAATAGTGACAAATGCGCGATCTGCGGAAAAACGGAAACTATTGAACACTGCTTCTTGGGATGTCCCAGAGTTGTGAAAGTCTGGGACCACTTCTCCCCCCTTTTCCGTGCTCTACTCAACTCCCCCTTCTCTATCTCCCCTACATCTGTCTACTACCCTTTTTCCCTAGACAAATCTACCACCGCTATATCCTTATCTAACTTTCTCAAGGCAACCATCATATATTGGTGTTGGCTTGCCAGAAATAAAGCTACCTTCGAAGGTTCTCTTTTGAGCTCCAATGCGATTATAGACTTAATTAAGAAAGATGTCCAACTCAGAATTCTTAGTAACGACACTGATACCTTAAGGAATTTTTGGTCTTTTAAAAACGTACTTTGTTCGGTCGACGCTGGTAAGCCCATCTTCTTCCCCTCTCTTGCTCCCCCCTGAACCTTTGTATATAATAAAACTTGTTAAATCTCGCCCATGAGGGGTGCTTACTCCGGGCTACAGGCCCGCGCGCTGTTTGCGCCCCACATGGTCTGAAATATCTCTTTGTAAATAGTAAATAGAAAACTTTTAAATAGAACTTTGTTACCTCTTACAGGTGGGCGCTTACTCCGGGCTGTTATAGCCCGTGCACTGTTCGTGCCGCCTGTAAGAGAAAATATCATTAGTTAATTGAGACCTGTAATTACCTAAATAACTCATAATTGAATTCGAATACTTTAATCAATTAGAATTGTAAATAGATATCATTGACGAAATAAAACTGCCTGGTCTCCAGGCTTTTATATTTAAAAAAAAAAAAAAAAAAAAAGTACTGTCTGCAGTTAGATATAGCTCTTTGGCGTACAAAGCTTCGCTTTCATGTCCAAATTGAGCACTCTACTAGGATGAGTCATTGCTGCTAGCATTATGCATGCTCACTAGTTTATCTAGTTTGAGCACTCTGGCATGGCTTAGATGATACCACACGTGTGAGATCACTTGGGGTGGCTATATAGCCTTACCTCCATCCTAGCATCAGCACTGCACTGATGAGGCCCAGAAGGCCGAAACAGTACTGTCTGCAGTTAGTTATATATATATATATATAATAAAATGCGAATGATTTAAATAAACGTGAAACTTTGAAATCTTACAGAGTCTTAAAGAACACTTTTTACTTGGTGATTTTCTCAATAAGTGCCAAGAGCATTTGATTTTGCAGTTGCTGCTGCTGAATTTGAACTTGCATTTGCTGTTGTTGTTGTTGTTGCTGTTGCTGTTGCTGTTGCTGTTGCTGCAGTTGCTGTTGCATATACTGGAACATCTGAAGTTGTGCAGATTGTTCTTTCTTTTTTACTTCTAATTCCTCTTGTCTTAGCTCAAACTCCCGTTCTGCCTTTTCCTTCAAATACACGATGGTTTCTGATCCTGATGATCTCTTTCTCGGTGTTGTTTGTTGCCCATCCTCAGCTGTTGCCTTTCTTTTCTGAGTCTCCCCCAGCTTCTCCATCGACCTGTTTCTCATCTCTTCTGCCTTTTTCCTTTCATTCTCCTTATTTTGGTCATTCTTCTCTGACTGTTCTCCGGCGTCTCTTTCACTTTCCTCAAACTGTTCCACTATCTGTTCCAGCAACTTGTCTGTTTCTGTCATCTCAGGGGATATCCCACTTGCTCGTTCTTCCTCAGCCATTTTGTTCTTGAATTTCTTTGAAAGTAATTGATACCTCTCCCTGACTGCTCTCTTGTTATGGAGCCGATCATGGAATAATTCTGTGGCATTTAGCCTTGCCGTAATGCCCTCCCACACTTGCCCTCTATCTCTTGTTAATGGTTTGAATTTGTAAGGCTGTGACACCACAATTTCTTGTAAAAGAAGCAGGTCACACTCCTGTGTCCACTCCATTTTAAAAAGATGCCTATTTTAGGGTATGAAATATAATCAAATAATTAATTTATTACCAAATAAAAAGAATAAAAATATTAATAAATAAGTTGGTAATAAGGTCTGAGTGGAGTACAATTCAGGGATTAAATACGGTGGTGCAGGCAGAACCAATAAAAATTGAGAATTTTGTTAGAGCTATGATTAATAAATAAATAACACATAGTAATTAAAATGTTTATGTGGCTCATGATCGTGCAGCTAAAAAATACATATATAAACACGTATAAACAGTTTTTGTTAGCCTGAATGGACTTTATAAGGAGTACAGTACGACCAGTGTGAAAAGGAATATTTTAAACTTTATATGAGTGGCAGCAGCTAGCTTGCTGATACAAAGGTTTGAAATTATGAAGGCCAACAACAGAGTAGTTTTCATAATTAATCAAGTTGTAAATTACTGCACAACAGTAAAGAAACAAACTTAGACATAAAGAAAATGGGCCCCTACAAGGCGAACACTGAGTATGCTGTCCTATTTCCGGACTTCTTTTACAATCATATACACAGTTATATCATACCTTGAAACAGCACTAATACCATCTAAAATTTTATCTACCTTTATTACATGAAATTTGAATTAATGCCGCCTCGAAAGTGTCGCTAAATTAAAGTGAGTACACTGTCAAATTTTGCCATCTGTATGTCTATGGGATAAAATGTTGCCATCTGCAAAAGTTGAATGATTTTTTTTTTATATATATTTAAATCAAGTTATGACATTTATAATTTTATCAAATACATTTTCGCATCAAATAAGCTTAAATATTTTGAATTCGCAAAAGTTTCAGTCCGTGAAATCGCTAAAACTAAGTGAGTTATGTTCCAAAATTTTACGAAAAATCGCTAAATGAAAGTGTCGCTAAATGGGAAATTTTCAAAATCGCTAAATTAACATGTCGCTAACATTTCATGCAATAAGGTATACAATTTAAAATTTAATCTATATCTGTCTTTATTATAAATTTTGTTACTTTCACTGCAACAAGGGCCGTGAATTTTTATCGCATAAAGACGGCTCCGGCTCTTAGTTTTTATCCGTAATAACAATGAGAGTTAGTCAAGAAGTTGTCACTTTACTAAACTGCCAACAGAGAAAACCTTAAATGCTTACAATCCTTACTAATTCATTTCTACTTGTGCCCAAAAAATAACAAATTATTGCTCATTAGGCGAAAACAGCGACATGTAAACACACCATTTTGCGTAACAAGTTCGCTTCATTTGCCGTTTGTAAAAAGACCTATCACCAGACACAGAGGCTCATAACTAAAGAAATAATATGTTTCTATGCTATAACCGAAGAAAAAGACAGTTTAGATTAAAATAAGGGGATAAAAATACTCACGTTCTCCTCACAACCTCAGTCGCCTTGTTTTCACGTCGTGAACGTCAAGAGGACGGCAGTCTCAAACCGGAAGTTGCGTCAAATGGCTCACGAATCAGGTTGTCACGCGCGTCACACGATCAATTTTGCTGTCCTCTCCCTTCTGCCGTCCTGTTGCGTAAGGTCTCTATTAATAGTGGTGTGTCACCTATTTGCGAGTGCAGTTTTAACTCTGAATTGGTGAAGCACTTTTTCTTGTATTGCCCTGGGTATGCCGCTTAACGTCCTTACCTCTGCTACTAATATTCTAGGTGAAACATAGTCATTGAGTACTGATGCTATGAAACTAAATTTCTTATTGTATGGTGTCCAGTCTGCAAATTATGATGTCAACTGTGCTTTTTTTTGCAAAGTGCAACATTTTAATTCACACTAATTGCTTTTCTGAGGTCATTGCTTGATTGTTTAATTAATATATTTCTAGCTTAGTGTGTATAACTCATTGTTATTGCAACCTGTGTGTGTTGTTTATGTGTCTGTGTGTAAGCCTGAATTAATAGATTTTATATTTCTAATATGGTGATCCCCTTCATTAAGCCTAGGTGCTTTTGGGGAAAACAATGGAAATTATGTTAAAAAAAAGGAAATTAAAAAGCATTGGGGAAGCAATATATGCCACTTAAGATGGAAAGTGCAAGGAAAACTTTCAAAAATCACTTAGTGGCATTCAAATGCTTGTCCCTGAAGCTGGTTTTCAAAAGAGGCCTTCACCTGCACAAAAGAGCTGTTTGATGTGAGTATAAGAGGTATACTGCTTTCCTGCTTCTGGTTTAGATCATATTCAACATGTAGACACCACAGAACAGTCATTGATGGTTGTGAATCATTGTTGTTACCAATATCGTCAGGGGTGCCTCAGGGGTCCAATTTAGGACCACTTTTGTTTATAATTACTCAGGAGTTATAAATTTGGCTCGATTTGTAGTTTTCGACACAAATCTGCATTCTTGCGCAATATTGTGACGTAATCCCAGTGCGCTTTGCAGGCGAGTTTTTCCATTTGACAGGTTTGTGTTTCTGTATCGTGCTCAAGCTCACCTTTGTTCAATTCGTTCAATTCGCTCAAGCTCACATTTGTTCAATAAAAGGCACTGGACGTAGCCGTTCATTCCTGGCTAAAGGTAAGCTGTCTTGTGTATTCTTTGTTATTTTGAGTTGTGCTGTAGCTTTTTTCCAAACACTGCAACATTATCTCACCGTCGAAAACAAATAAAGGTTGAATGCCAATGAATGCCTTGATACCTTGAATGCCAAACTTACGAAAGTACACTGAATGCCTGAACAAGAATCGGGATTAAGCTTAAACTAAAATGCACTACTTAGAACCTGATTGCCAGAATTCCTATGTAAACATAGTCTACATTTACATCTGTACCTGGCAAAGACAAATCTATTTCAATAGAGGGCTGTAGATCTCGATATGCCGAGTTTATCCATTGTCATTGTGTCAAGGCTAGCTGCCATACAGTTCGACGTGATCGTGAACCAAGCAGGCCCTGTCTCTGTTGTTCCCTCTCAAACACTTCATGCACCATATTGTCAAGGTAATGTTGCAGTGTTTGGTCAAAATGCTGGACAGCAATGTGCAGCCATGTCTTTATGTAGTCTAATATACAATGACAAGAAGTCAATTACTTCTGCAGAAGACTTGGTTGAAATTATGAACATTGGTAACAAACTGTATTCTAGTCTATCGACCATATCCAGAAACTCTTTCTTGATGTTAACAGAGTTACCTTCAATGATTATGGTGTTTGACACTAATTATCACCTCCAATATAGTGAAAGTTATACTTGTAGGTTACATGCGAACAGCAATTATTCAATTGAAGGCTTTCCTTACTGCATGCCTCTGGTTAGTGCTTTGCAAACTTTAATAGCAGAAACCTATAACTCATTCCTTTTGACAATACAGATTAATACTGTAGCAATTTATCGTACTTTACATGGTGCATATAAGGTATTTGATTCCCATGCTAGAGATTCATTTGGTTTGGCTCATCCTCAAGGAACTTGTGTTTTGTTGCATTTCCAGGAAATGAATAAATTAGTGGAATATTTTCAGAGTTTATATACTAATGATGCCATATTTGAGCTGAAAGGTTTAAACATTTCTGTATCAGAAATTGGAGTTCATGATCATAACAAGCCATTTTCATCAGAAGATCAAAATGTAACTTGTCAGACAGCTGCTGTTAATAAAGATATCACTATGGAAATTGATGCAAATATTAGTCTTTTAAAAAAGAGTTGTGCCATATGCTTTTATTGTGATTGTTTTTCAATTATTAAACCACGTAGTTATTGGAAGTCATTTACATTAGAAGCTGTTGTTGAACATGGAAATATATTTTATAAAGAAAACCTTGACACAAGTAACCAGTTCAAAATTGATGGGTTACCACTTAGGCTTAAGATCTATGATGCTGATGTAGATGTGAAATACAGTTCAAAACATCAAGGAATCTTTTCATGTAGTTATTTGTCCAGCAAACTAGTACTTCAGAGGTTAATTTTAGACAACAAAAATGTGAATACTGGATTTCTTCTATGGTTCTCTGGTTACTGTCTAAGTTGTGTAATTTGCCATACTGGCCGTGTTGCTGCTAAAACAAAGACAAAATATTTTGTAATGGAATTCCATGAAAATCAAGGACTTCAGGTACTTGAACATAATCATGTAGATTTCCTTATTGAAACTTTGTGTAAAATTGTAACAAAAAAATTCAACTGTCAAGAAATAGAGCACTGTATTCAATTTCTATTGTGTACATCGCAAATTACCAACACTGAAAGGCAAAGGATCATGAAAAAGCATAAGACAACTTCACAGAAAAAGTTTACTGCAAACAAATGCAAAAAGAACTATGGTCAAATGGAACCTCCTAAGAAAAAAAGCCCACTTAGAGCAAAAAGCTGCATATTACAAAAATGTGTTCTGTAAAAAGAGGAAAGGAACCAAAATAAACAAACCTTGCAAAAAAAGAGCCAAACAAGTTCCAAAACATCAGAATAAAACCTCTCACAATGACTTGAATCATTTTATTTCAATCTTTAATAAAAAGATTATGGAAGGTCCATTCTACACATGTACTGTATGCAATAGACTACTTTATAGAAAATCAGTTACTCAAGTAAATGAAGGCCAAATATAGCACTCGCTTTCTTTTAACAAATAAGAAGTCATTTGATAAAAAGGAATACATTTGCAAAACATGTGACTTGAAGGTGTGAGAGATTATTCAGCGTTAATTGATTTCCGGTTGATTTTTTGCGATAAGTGACAGATGATTGAACAATAGGATCATATTATATATTTAAAATGAGAGAGACCAGAGCGAAAGACAGAGAACGGTGAGACGAGAGAGAGGGAGGTTAAGTTGATTTTATAAAATAAAATGTGAAGTTTCGGAACATAGCAGATTCTTTAGTCTCATTTCCGACACAGTGGCACCTCCGACGGGACGCGCGAAGCATGGAGGAACTAACCAAAGAAGCAGAGGCTAAATTGCAGATGTTGCTGTACACTAATGGAAAAACACGTGGCATTGTGGAAAAGGGAAACCTAGGAGTGGTCGCGCGACATCGCGACAACCTACAAGCATTAGTAAAAGAAGTAGACGCGCTTAAACTAAAGGTCGAGCAGGCCATGTTCAAGGCCGGGAAAAGTGCAGAAGACGTTGGAAGTTGGAGCAGTAGCATTGAAGAACCGATCGCCGAAGCTGACGAAGAAGTTTCGCGACTAGAAAAATGGCTCGTGGAGACGAATGGAGAGATCGAATATCGAAAGCACAAGGACGAAGAAGAAAGGAAAGCCTGTGCTCGTGAAGAGGAGCTTAAATTCGAAAGAGAGCAAATGGAGATGAAGCTAGAATTCGAACGCCAACTGGAAGAGACCAAGGCAAAACAGCAACCTGTTGAGAAGGTTAATCAGACTGAACAAAGGACAACAAAGCTACCGAAACTACAGATCACAAAGTTTAATGGGACGTATGAAGCATGGCTGCCGTTCTGGAACAAATTTCAAGCTGAAATTGATAAAGCAAGCCTTGCGTCTGTGACCAAGTTTGCATACCTAAAAGAGCTGGTAGATCCAAAGGTTCGAGCGGAGATAGACGGACTGCCTTTCACAACAGAGGGCTACGAAAGGGCAAAGAATATCCTCATCGGCGAATATGGGAAAACGAGCGAGATCGTGAATGCGTACGTCCAGAACATCGCGAATTTGCCTGTCATTACAGGAACACAACCTGCGCCTATCCACGAATTTTACAAGAAGCTCGTGTACAATGTGCAATCTTTGGAGACACTGGGCAAATTGAAAGACGTCACTGGAAATGTAAGGAGTGTGCTCGACAAACTAAAGGGTGTAAAAGCAGATCTAGTGAGAGGACAAGTGGACTGGCAGGACTGGGACTTCCCACAGTTGATAAAAGCTTTGAAAAGTTGGAAGGAAATCAACCCCATTGGGAGCGGCGCGGATAATGCGGGGAAGCAAGGTGCTAAATTCCGCGATCGCGAGAAAACATTTCACGCAAACGAAACTACGCCAACACAAAGAGGGTGCGTCTACTGTGACGCAACTGACCACAGAGCTGTGAATTGCGACAAGTTTGTGACAGTTGGAGACCGCAGGAAACAATTAGGACTGAAACAGCTTTGTTTTAACTGCACAGGAAGTCGACACCGTGCTTCTGAGTGCAAATGCCGTTCTGGCTGCCAGATCTGCAGTCGAAGACATCATACGTCGATCTGTGACAAACATACATCGCGAGACCAGCTGATGACCACAACGAGCGCAGAAAGGAAAGGAGTGGTGTATCCTATGGTAACAGTTGACGTGAACGGTGTTAAATGCCGAGCATTGTTGGATACAGGAGCCGGAAGTTCCTACGCTTCATCAACGCTTCTGAACTGTTTACATTTGCGCCCTATCCGTCAACAATTCAAGCGCATTGAAATGATGTTTGGTACTTCAAACAAAGCGATAGACATCTATGGCCTACAAATTCGAAGCGTTGATGGTAAATTCACCTTGGAAGCCAAAGTAAACAAAGTCGACCGCAAAGAGTTGTTGACATTGGAAAACCCAAAATGCGCAGAAATCGTGGCTCAGTTTTCTCATTTGAAGGGCGTAACCACAAATGATAACGACGAGAAAGCGATGTTGCCTGTTCATCTGATCCTTGGAACAAACGAGTACGCTAAGATCAAAACAGGGGCAAGACCAAGAGTTGGGCGCTCGGGAGAACCAGTAGCAGAATACACGAAGTTCGGCTGGACGATCTTGTCACCTGGAACAGAGTTGGATCTCAGCAACATGTTGTTAACGCAGACCTCCGCAATTGATTACGAAGAATTGTGCAAGTTAGACGTCTTGGGGTTGAAGGACAATCCAAGTGGAGACCAGGAAACCGTTTACGAAGAATTCAAAGAGCAACTAACTAGGAGTTCAGAAGGCTGGTACGAGACGAACTTGCCCTGGAAAGGAAATCACCCCCCCTACCGAACAATCACACTGGAAGTTTAAAACGTCTCAAAAATCTCGTGCGGAAGTTAGAGATACAAGGCGAGCTGGAGAGGTACAACGACATTATCCAGACTCAACTGAGCCAAGGGATCGTAGAACACGCTGACGAGGTGGTCAAGGACGGAAAAGAGTTCTACATTCCTCATAAAGCGGTCGTGCGCGAGAATGCAGAATCTACAAAGATACGCATTGTTTATGATGCTTCTGCAAGAGCTAATGCAAGTGTCCCCTCACTCAACGAGTGCCTCGAAATCGGCCCTCCACTACAAAACCAGCTTTGGAACGTGCTGGTACGAAATAGGTTCTATCCCGTGGCAATAGCTGGCGACTTAAAACAAGCATTTTTGCAAATTCGCGTCCGAAGAGAAGACCGAGATGCCTTACGCTTTCATTGGATAAAGGATCTGGCAAGCAAACAAGTAGAAACCTTGCGATTCACTCGAGTACTCTTTGGTTTGGCACCGTCTCCATTCCTCTTGGCCGCAGTTATCAAAGAACATCTACAGCGATACAAAATGGTGAACCCGGAATTAGTAGAGGAGATAGAGCGCAGTATGTACGTGGATGATTTAATCAGTGGTGGGGAGACAACAGAACAAGCGTTAGAAATCAAGATGACAGCCACGACCATCTTTGGTGAGGCGACTTTCAAGCTGCACAAGTGGCATTCCAACGATCGGGAACTAGAAGTTGAAACTGCGACTGTAGATGAAGAAAGTCAGAGTTACGCCAAACAACAACTGGGAACCAGAAAGGGCGAATCAAAACTGCTAGGAGTCCCCTGGGACAAAGAAAAGGACGAAATTCAAGTCAGCTTCCCGATTTCAACCGCTGAGCCGACAAAAAGAGGTATTCTTGGAAAAGTCGCAAAAATCTACGATCCACTCGGTCTGGCTTCACCCGTGACCCTCTCCGGAAAAATGCTCTACAGAGACGCCTGCGACACGAAGATCGCGTGGGATAGGCCCCTACCAAGTGACTTACAAGCCAAATGGAAGAAATGGGAGCAAGGACTTCCAGAGCACGTGAACGCGCCAAGAAATGTCGTCAAGCATTCAGGGAAGATATTATCAATTGACTTACACACATTCGGGGACGCAAGCGGGAGAGGAGTTGCAGCCGCGGTTTATGCAGTGGTGGAGCAACCATCAGGCACGAATCGAGGCCTCGTGACGGCGAAGTCGCGGCTCGCGAAGAAAGGACTCACGATTCCCCGATTAGAACTAGTGGCTGGACATATGGCTGCGAACCTAGTACACAATGTGAAAGAAGTCCTGAAGGGTTTTCCCGTAAGAAGTGTCTATGGTTGGCTGGATAGCACAGTCGCACTGCATTGGATCCGTGGTAATGGCGAATACAAACAGTTCGTGGGAAATCGAGTGAGGAAGATCCAAGAAAAAGAAATAAACTGGAGGCATGTACCAACAGAGGAGAATCCTGCGGACGTGGGGAGTCGGGGAGGAGATGTGAGTAGATTGACAGCTCTTTGGTGGCAGGGGCCAAGCTGGTTAGCAAAACCACAGGACTGGCCGCCAGACCTTGTAACGACATCTACTCAAGAATCAAAAGCGGAAGAAGCGAAACAAACTCGCGAGTTGTTTGCTCTAGCAGTAGAGAAAACAGAGAACAACGACGCCTTCGATGCACTGCTGGAGAAGTACGAGCTGTGGCGTGTGTTGCGAGTGGGTGCTTGGATCTGGAGATTCCTCCACAACATAAGAACCGTCCGTAAACAGAGAATCGTTGGTCCCCTTACCACTGAAGAAATACAGAAACAGACAACGTTCTGGATCAAGCGATCTCAGCAACAAGCAAAGTCGAGCCAGAAATTTGAAGAAGACAGTTTACAGTTGAATGTGCAAGGAAACCAAGAGGGAATATTAGAAAGTAGGGGAAGAATTCAAGGCCATTACCCCATCTTTCTGCCAGACTCCTCGCCCTTCACTCGCAAGTTAGTTCACCGATCACATGTCGACACACTGCACGGAGGAGTGGCCCTTACCATGACCAAAGTGCGAGAGCTATACTGGGTACCGCGTTTAAGGGCACTCGTAAAACAAGTTCTCAGAGCGTGTTCAGGCTGCAAGCGTTTTCAGGCCATGGCGCTGGCAACGCCGCCTCCCGGACTTCTACCCACTGACCGCACAGAGGGGAGCACCCCATTTGAGGTTATCGGAGTCGATTTTGCAGGGCCCATCAAGTACCGTATCAGAGCCAAAACAGAAGGAAAGGCCTATCTTGCATTGTACGCGTGCAGTCTTACCCGAGGATTATTCCTGGAAGTACTACCAAACCTGGCAACCAGTGAATTCCTAAGAAGTCTAAAACGGCTCATCGCGCGCCGTGGGCGTCCGAAGAAGACATATTCCGACAATGGCAAAACCTTTGTTGGCGCCGAGAAGTGGCTCAAACAAGTTATGCGTGACGAGAAGACACAAGATTACTTAGCACATGAGAACATCAAGTGGCAATTCAACCTCAGCCGCGCCGCTTGGTGGGGAGGACAGTTCGAGCGCCTCATCGCACTGGTAAAAACAGCTTTAAACAAGACTATCGGATGCGGAATGTTGACCTGGACAGAGCTGTGTGAAGTGGTACTGGATGTGGAGATTGCTTTGAATAATCGCCCTTTATGTTACGTCGAAGACGACATACAGTTACCCGTGCTTACCCCTAACTCACTGCTATTTCTTCGATCAAACCAGCTACCAGAACTGGAACCACACCATCTAAGAGAATTTGATCTGCGTAGAAGAGCTAAATATTTGCGAAGGTGCAAGCAGGCTTTGTGGACCAGGTGGACTACCGAATATTTACGAGGGTTGAGAGAACGACACCGGATGAAACACAAGGGTCAAACCACGCCCTTGGCCAAAGGAGAGGTAGTCATCATCAAGGACGAGGAACGAAATCGCAATAAATGGAAAATTGGAATCGTGGAAGATCTGATTCCGGGACGAGACGGAATCGTTCGAGCTGCCAAACTTCGAGCGGGGAAAGGAACACTTGAACGGGCGGTACAACACCTTTACCCACTGGAGCTGTCCTGCGATCGGGAGAATGTACAGGCTCCTCTGCAGCTCAACCCCTTAGCCCCGACATTCAGGCCCAGGAGGGATGCAGCGGTAGCCGCTCGTCATCGCATTCAAGATGCGAACATTGATGCCGATTAGAGATATTTAGGAACACTGAACTGATATACTGGACTAACTTTCTGTTTCGTTCATTGAATTTCAAATTTTATCGAGCGCGCCATTCTAGTGTTTTTCTCCGTTGAGAAAAACAGGGGAGTGTGTGAGAGATTATTCAGCGTTAATTGATTTCCGGTTGATTTTTTGCGATAAGTGACAGATGATTGAACAATAGGATCATATTATATATTTAAAATGAGAGAGACCAGAGCGAAAGACAGAGAACGGTGAGACGAGAGAGAGGGAGGTTAAGTTGATTTTATAAAATAAAACGTGAAGTTTCGGAACATAGCAGATTCTTTAGTCTCATTTCCGACAAAGGTTTCAAAAGGGCAAGTTCCATGTCAAGCTGTGTACAATAAACTGCTTGTTGATGAAATCCCTGCAGAACTTGAGTCTCTAGAAAAGCTTGAACAGATCCTTATAGCACAGCGCATTGTATTCGAGAAAATAGTAGTAATGCCAAAAGGCCAACAACGAAAAAATTAAAGGAGCTATCTGTAATGTGCCTGTTAATTGTGAACAGACATCCAATATTTTACCACATCCTCCAGAAAGTTCAGGCATAATTATGTTGAAACTTAAAAGGAAACTCCAGTTCAGAGGTCATGTCTACTTTCAAGCAGTGCGACCCGAGTTTATTGTCAATGCCCTTATGTGGCTTAGGATGAATAATCCATTGTACAGCAATATAGTAACATGCATTGAAAATATTTACCCAAGTCTAACAAAATTTCAAGACTGAGAAATACATGTAAATGCAGGTATATGTACTGACAATGAAATATGCTCTTCAAATCATAACTCTTGTGAACAAGACACAATACAATCTGCTGATGACAATGAAGAAGAAAAAGACGACCCTTTGAATGAATTTAGAGCACCAATTAATCAAACATGCCTACTGTCTGTTATACCAGATTCTATTCCGTCACTGCACTGAGGGCTCACGTGAGATAGCATTGCGCCTGTGCGAACTCAGTGTGTTGCCGCCTTTGGAGCGAACGGACGTTTGTTTTTTCAACACGCTGAGAATTTTAGTTTTAAGCGATAATTCGCAAAAAAAGGCCTGAGACCTCGGATAAATCTGAGCTTAAGGGCGAGAAAGACAACTACTACTATATTCATATATTCTACTATACTATACTACTATTCTACTATATTCATACGCCCTAAGAAAGATGGAGGGTTTAGATTAATTCTAAATTTGAAGAATTTGAATGAACATGTGGAGTATCAACATTTTAAGATGGATACCTTATAAGGCAATAAGGCTTATGACTCCAAACTGTTATATGGCCTCAGTAGACCTGCGTGATGCATACTACTCAGTGCCAATTCACAAAGATGATCAAAAATATCTGAGGTTTTGCTGGAAAGGTAGATTGTTTCAGTTTACATGTCTACCAAATGGTCTGGCTTGTGCACCCCGACTCTTCACAAAAATCCTTAAGCCAGTGTATGCTACGCGCGCCAGAAGGGTCACCTAAATGTAGGCTATATTGATGACTCTTATTTACAAGGGGAGAGCGTGAAGGACTGCCAAGCCAATATTAATGATACCTGTGACTTATTTTCAACATTGGGTTTTATCCTACATCCTGATAAGTCGGTCTTACAGCCAGTTCAAGTCCTTACATTTCTGGGATTTGTCTTGGATTCAGTTAATATGACTGTCTCCTTAACACAGGAAAAAATCCAGCGCATAAGGGAAAGATGCAAGAAAATGATGGAGCTTGTTGAGCTCCCAATCCAGGAACTAGCTAGCTTTATAGGGCTTTTAGTGTCAAGTTTTCCTGGAATCTTATATGGACCACTGCATTATAGACAACTTGAGAGGGATAAAACTACAGCCTTAAGACAAAACTATGGCAATTATAATGCTCAAATGAGATTATCCCAAGAAAGCTTTTCAGAGATAAAGTGGTGGTATGATAACATACAGACAAATAACTACCCCATATTATTGCCTAATTCAAAGGTTGATGTAATAATTTACACCGATGCATCAACTAAAGGATGGGGAGCTGTCAAAGAGACAGAGAAAATAGGGGGTAGATGGTCAGAGGAAGAAGCAAAATATCACATTAATTGTCTGGAGCTGTTGGCTGCAATTTTTGGACTTAAGGCATTTTGCAAAAATGAGCAAGGCATTCACGTTAAGATTTACTCTGATAACTCTACAACTGTGAACTATATTAATGCTATGGGAGGTGTACATTCTAGGGAATGTCACACTATTGCTAAAGATATTTGGCAGTGGTGCATAGAAAAACAAATATGGTTAACAGCTGCTCATATCCCAGGGACCAAAAATGTTGAGGCAGATCGGAAATCACGCGTTTTCTCAGACAACAAGGAATGGATGATAAGATCTGATATTTTCCAACAGATCACAGATATCTGGGGGGAGCCCTCCATAGACCTCTTTGCATCCAGACTAAATCATCAGGTTCCATGCTATGTATCCTGGAAACCTGACCCAGGGGCAGCCTTTATTGATGCATTTTCTGCAACATGGGATAAACACTTGTTCTATGCTTTCCCTCCATTCAGTTTAATTGCAAGATGCCTACAGAAAATACAAACCGATTGTGCAGAGGGATTGATGATAGTTCCAATGTGGCCAACCCAGAGTTGGTATCCCAAACTTCTTCGCATGTTAGTGGCTGCTCCAAGAGTGTTACCACAACAACGAACTGCCTTACAAATGCCAGGGATGCCACAAGAAGTCCACCCCCTATTCAGGAAAATGGTTCTGATTGCATGCAGATTGTCCGGCAGTCCTATGAGACACAAGGAATTTCTCAAAAGGCAACCTCCATCATCTTACAGTCCTGGAGGAAAGGAACTACAAAGCAGTATTCATCTTACATCAAAAGATGGACTACATATTGTCATAAAAAACAGATTGATCCAGTTTCTGCCACTGTCCCCCAGGCACTAGATTTTTTGGTGGAGCTATTTGAGTCAGGCATCGGTTACAGTGGTATCAACACTGCAAGGTCTGCTCTATCCAGTGTCTTAAAGCCTGTGGACGGGATGACTTCTGGAGCACAAGAGAGTGTTAAGAGGTTCTTAAAAGGAGTTTACGAAGCAAGACCCTCCAACCCAAGATATACTGAGACATGGGATGTGAGCAAGGTTCTGAACTATCTTAAGACAATCTCTATTACAGACTGCTCACTAAAGGATCTGACTTTAAAATTAGTCACTTTAATGTCATTAGTATCAGCTCAACGGGGGCAGACAATTCACTACTTGTCTTTGGAGGACATGGTTGTTTCAGAAACTTCTGTGACTTTTATTATCTCCAGGCCTATTAAACAGTCTAAGCCAGGGTCGAAACCCACTGTTGCTAAGTTTGAAGCTTACCCGGACAACCGTAACATTTGTGTTGTCACTACCTTGAAGGCATATCTTAATCGTACCTCTTCTCTACGTGGAGGTGCACAACAATTGTTTATTAGTCATTACAAGCCATTTAAACCAGTTTCCCGGGACACCATCAGTAGATGGGTCAAAGCTGTAATGCAAAAGTCAGGAATTGATGTAAACTTTTTCAAGCCCCACAGTACTAGGGCTGCCGCAACATCTAAGGCTTTGTTGAAATCTGTACCATTAGAGCACATCTTATCAGTTGCAGGATGGAGCTCATCTGACACTTTTGCAAAGTTTTATAGCAAGCCTGTTATCAACACAGATAGCTTTTCTAACGTTTTGTTACAAGAGTAAAGTTAATAAACTGTTTTGACCAATATGACTTGCTTGGTTGGTCATTACTCTGTTCATGTGTGCAGTGGACTTTGAAGTCTCACGTGAGCCCTCAGTGCGGTGACGGAATAGAATTGGAAAATTAAACGAGACTTACCTGTAAGTTGAAGTTTGATTGAAATTCTATCCGTCACCAAGCACTGAGGGATTACGTGCCCTCCCTTTTAAGGCCCTCCCATTTTGCTGGTTAGGGTTTTCTTTCCCCTGCACACATGGCAAGTGCTTTAAAAACTGAGTTCGCGCAGGCGCAATGCTATCTCACGTAATCCCTCAGTGCTTGGTGACTGTCATGTATTACATGACGTACTGAGTGCAGACAGGCTTCATGTACTCATATATGAAGTAGATAAAAAAAAAGAAGAAGCAGATGGTCGATCAGTGTGTAAATCTTATCTGTACGAATCCAAGGCATAGTATATGCATTAGGAGGATACAACATTGGCGACGAGGATAATTCTGTGAGACACAAGATGTCTTTGAGCGAAAATGGCGCTTCCAATGGGATTCCTAAGTTCGATTGTCACTCGGAACCTGCCACGTTAGGACCACGCTGGACGCGATGGTTCACATCTTTTGAATTGTTTGCCGATGGCAAAGGTCTGATTATCACTGAAGGTACAAATGCAACAACCAGACAACGAAGAAGAGCTATGCTACTCCATTTAGCGGGACAAGATGTGCAAGAAATTTTCTCTACTCTCGCGAACACCGGCGAAGCAACGGACTACGCCGCCGCTGTAACAGCACTGAATGGCTATTTTCTCCCCAAAGTTAACTCCGCTTTTGCGCGTCAAAAATTTCACCGACTCCAACAACAGCCAGGTGAGACTGTTTTGCAGTTTGTAACCCGACTGAGAAAAGAAGGGAAAGACTGTAATTTTGGGGCAGACTTTGACAATCAGATAAGAGATGCGATTTTATGCAAATGCAGGTCAGATTATGTCAAACGTAAATTGCTTGAAGAAAGAGATGAACTTACTCTCGCACGCACATTAGAACTTGCAGAACAGTGCGAAAGTGTAGAACACCAAATGTCTCAGCTTAGCTTGAGTGAACAGACTACAGAAGCACACAGGGTCTATGAAAAACCTAGGAGACCAAAAGATCAACAAAGAAACAAAGAGAGCAAGAACAGAGACAGTCAGTGTCCTCGTTGTGGGTGGAGTGGTCACCTTGGTGGAGATCCGAAATGCCCTGCCAGAGGTCAAACATGTAAAAAATGTAAAAAGAAAGGTCACTTTGCTAGTGTCTGCAAAACCAAACCAAAGAAGCCAGGAGTCAATCAGGTGCAAGAAGAACAAAAACCCGATGGGGAGCAAGTCGATTATGCATTCAGGGTCACCAATAAAGGTCAGTCAAATATGCTCAAATTGTCTGTGGGTGGAGTAGAATTGGAAATGTTGGTGGATTCTGGGGCCACCAATAACATTATCGATGAATGTACATGGGAAGATCTGAAGGCTAAAAAGATCAAGTGTAAATCACAAGCAGCTCCCGTTGACAGAAAATTGTACGCTTATGCATCCAGCAAACCCCTCCCAGTAAAAGGTAGCTTCACATGTGAGGTACTAGTGGGCAGAGGAAGAGTCCAGACCGAATTCCTGGTTATCAAAGGAAAGGGAATACCACTCTTAAGCAAAGACACCGCATTGAGGTTGGGGGTGCTGAAAATAGGTGTTGACATTGCCACAATTGCTGAAGGCAAACAGACGCTGCAGCAAAAATTCCCTGAAGTGTTTAGTGGGATAGGAAAGTTGAAGTCCAAGCAAGTAACATTGCACATAGACGAAACAGTGAAACCAGTAGCCCAACCCCTGAGGCGAATTCCTTTCAATCTGCAAGAGAAGGTAGAAAAGAAGGTTCAAGAGTTGTTGAATTGTGATATTATAGAGGAAGTAGACGGGCCTACACCATGGGTAAATCCAGTAGTGATCATACCAAAGGCAGATGGTGACATACGACTCTGCATCGATATGAGACAAGCGAACAAGGCCATAGTACGTGGCAGATACCCAATACCAACTGTAGATGAACTGCTACACAATATGAATGGTTCCAAAGTCTTTAGCAAGTTAGACTTAAAGTGGGGATACCACCAATTGGAACTTAATTCAGAGTCACGACAGATCACCACCTTTGTGACGCACAAAGGCTTGTACAGGTACAAACGTCTATTATTTGGCGTGTGTTCAGCGAGTGAGCAGTACCAACATGAGATATCCACAGCTTTAGCTGGAATAGAAGGAGTCGATAATATATCTGACGACATCATAGTACATGGCCCGGATCAGGCAACTCATGACCAACGCCTATATAAGACAATGGAACGCCTCAAGCAGCATGGCTTAACTCTCAATGCTGACAAATGCCTATTCAATGTGGACAGAGTGATTTTCATGGGAATTCTTCTCTCTGAAAAAGGGATTGGCCCAACAGAAGAAAGAATCAGAGCCTTGCAAGAAACAAGGGAACCTGCCACCGTCAGCGAAGTAAGAAGCTTCCTGGGATTGGCCAATTATAGCAGCAGGTTTATTCCTCACTTCGCTACTATCACTGAGCCACTAAGGAGCTTGACCAGAAAGGCTGTTCCATTCCACTTTGGACCTGAGCAGAAAACCGCTTTTAAGATTCTGAAACAGAGCATGGCTGACGCAGGAACACTTGCATATTTTAACAAAGGCGCAGCAACCAAAGTAATAGCTGATGCCAGTCCAGTCGGCCTCGGAGCTGTGTTACTACAGAACCAAAATGAAGCATGGGTGCCAATTTGCTATGCAAGCCGCAGCTTGACAGAGTGTGAGCGCAAGTACTCCCAGACCGAAAAGGAAGCCCTCGCTCTCGTTTGGGCATGTGAGAGGTATCATGCATACATTTATGGCATGAAATTTGATCTGGTAACTGACCACAAACCGTTGGAGGTCATCTACGGGCCACGTTCCAAGCCCTGTGCCCGCATCGAACGGTGGACAATACGGTTACAACCCTACGACTTCCGAATTGTATATACTCCAGGGCAGAATAATATAGCTGATCCTCTTTCCCGCCTGCTTAAGCAAGACAAAGTGACGAGTCATCCACATGGGGCAGAAGAGTACATCCGATTCGCAGCTATCAGTGCCACTCCCCAAGCATTAACCACGAGAGAAGTCGAAGAAGCATCTGCAACAGATGAAGAATTAAAAGTCCTGAGAGAAGCAATCAAAACTGGCAGATTTGAGAAGTGCAAAAACTATGCACCAGCCGCAGGAGAACTGTGTGTGATTGGACAGCTAGTCTTGAGAGGTACCCGTATTGTGTTACCAAACAAACTCAGAGCTCAGGCAATCAGCTTAGCCCATGAAGGACACCTAGGAATTGTGGGAACAAAGCAAAATTTAAGAAGTAAGGTGTGGTGGCCTCGTATGGATAAGGCAGCAGAGAAATTCTGCAAGTCCTGTCACGGATGTCAACTGGTATCTCGCCCAGACCCACCTGAGCCATTGAGATCCACGACATTACCAGAAGGTCCTTGGCAAGACCTAGCTATAGACCTCCTAGGACCACTTCCTTCGGGACACTCAATCATTGTTGTTGTGGACTACTACAGTCGTTATTATGAGTACGCCATCATGATGTCAACCGTCACAGAGAAAGTAATTGACAACCTGGAAGAGATTTTCAGCCGCCATGGCCTTCCTCTGACCATAAAGTCAGACAATGGTCCACAATTCCGCTCCGAAGAATTCCGGGAATATTGTAAGCAGAATGGAATTGTTCACACCAAGACCACACCAAAATGGCCTCAAGCCAACGGGGAGGTAGAGAGACAAAATGCATCGCTGATGAAGAGGATCCGCATTGCCCAAGCCGAAGGATTAGACTGGGTGAAGGAGCTAAGAAGATATGTGACTAAATACCGAGGTATTGATCACGCGACAACCGGTAAGAGCCCTGCGGAATTATTGTTTAACAGAAAGATGAGAGGAAAGCTACCAGAGCTACATGCCGACCATCACTTGGACCTGGAAACTCGAGATAGAGATGCCGAAGTGAAAGCAAAGACCAAAGTAATAGCTGATAAATCCATGAATGCAAAACCATCAGAAGTTCAAGTTGGTGATCAAGTCCTGGTGAGGCAAGAGAAAAGAGACAAGTTTTCCACGCCATTTAATCCAGTACCATTCCAAGTGGTTAGCAAGACCGGTAACAGTGTTGTTGTGGAAACTCCAGGTGGAACGCAGTATTTAAGGAATACATCCCATGTCAAGAAGTTTGTGAGCCCTGACAATCCGGAAGAACCACCTGTCAGTGTCGATGTACCGACAACACCTGAAATTACCGTGGTACCAAATCAAGTGATGAGTGGATCTACACCAGTAGTGCCTACAACACCTCCCAGTAGACCCCTAACTCATCTCACACCTTTAGCACAAGCAAGTGCAGGAAGCAAATCTGGTACAACCTCTGCTAGTAAGAATGCAGCAGTTGATCAAGCAACAGTACCTAGCCCACCAGCAACACCAAAAGGTGGAAGACCTCAGAGACAGAGGAGACTCCCTGGGAGATATAAAGACTTTGTTTTAAAATGTTGAACTTCGTTTGAAACAGTGAACTTTGATTCGAAATGTTAAATGTTGTTTTGATACAAGGACTGCTTAGAACCGGTGAATCTCGTGTTGAAATTAAGCGAATTAGTTATTACCAGCTCTCCGTCCAATTTTCAGATTCGCATGTTTTGTTTTGATTAAGTCTTAAGGACTATTGTTTTCTTTCTTCAAGAAAAGGAGGGATGTCATGTATTACATGACGTACTGAGTGCAGACAGGCTTCATGTACTCATATATGAAGTAGATAAAAAAAAAGAAGAAGCAGATGGTCGATCAGTGTGTAAATCTTATCTGTACAAATCCAAGGCATAGTATATGCATTAGGAGGATACAACAGTGACGGATAAAATTTCAATCAAACTTCAACTTACAGGTAAGTCTCGTTTAATTTTCCAATTATCCTGTAACTGTTGAGCTAAATAGTAATAATTCATCAGGAAATGAAGTTTACAATATTGCACCTGGTGAAATAAACATCCAGTGTCCTTTATGAGTGACAAACAATGTGAGGAGCTGGCATTTCCAGTATTGTTTCCTAAAGGAAGATTTGGCTATAAAGTTGAACGAGAGGTTAAATTGTCACCAGTAAAATACTTTAATGCAAGACTGTTACATTGTAGCGGCAGATTTGCAACAAATCCAGAATATCTATTCTTTGCACAGTTCATAATAGAACAGAAGAAAATTTCAGATAGTATTAATATTGCTCTAACAAAAGTTCACGGACAGCCTATTACAGCATCTCATTTAAGATCAAATACACAAAGTTTGCAAAATCTTATTTGTCAAGATCAGGCTTATTTATTTTTAAGACAAATTCCAGGTACACCACCTTACTGGCAAAAATTCATGTATGAAGTAGTAGCAATGGTAAAGCAGCTTGGTATTCCATCATGGTTTATGACATTATCTTGTACAGATCTTCGATGGTCTGAGCTTTTTCACATTATTGCTAGGACAAAAGGAATGAATTTAACTGATGAACAAGTTGAAGCCTTGTTTTATAATGAAAGATGTTCTATGCTTAATCTTAATCCTGTTATCACTGCTAAGCATTTTCAGTACAAGGTTGAAACATTTTTCACAGAGGTTCTTCTCACCAGTGCAAACCCCATTGGTAAAATTGTTTATTATGCTCTTCGTATTGAGTTTCAAATGAGAGGCTCTCCTCACTTACATGCACTAATATGGACTTCAGACTGTCCAAAACTGACACATGAAAACAAACAAGATTACATAGAATTTATTGATAAGCATGTCCACGCATACATTCCAAATAGAGAAACCGACCCTCAATTACATGAATTGGTTGAAACATATCAAAACCACAACCACTCTAAAACATGTCGAAAATACAGGAATATTCCTTGCAGATTCAATTTTGGACAGTTTTTCACCAAGAGTACAATTGTAGCAGAACCCCTTTCTGATAATCTACCTGAAGATGTCAAAAGTAATGCTCTAACCAGACGAAAGGAAATTCATAATTTAGTCAAAGAAAAAATAGATAATGTTCTAAACCCCAATAAACCAGATTATGATCCAAAATTAACTGAAACAGATATTTTTAGTTCTTTAGGTATTTCTGAGGAGCAGTATTACTGGGCATTGTCTATATCAGGCAATTCTCATTATGATTTGCATCTGAAGCGGCCAATAGACAGCTGTTTTATTAATAACTACTTTGTTGCTGGTATTAAGGGCTTTCAAGCAAATGTTGACTTACAACCTGTTTTTAATCACTACAAGTGCGTAACATATGTCTGCTCATACTTTGAAACTGAATGTTCACAAGCAATCATGACTGCAGCAAAAGAGGCCAAAACTGCTAATTTAAATGTTAAAGATGGCTTGAGAAAAATTGGTGCTGCTTTCCTCTCTTCTAGAGAAGTCAGTTCACAAGAATGTGTATACAGATGTATACCAGAACTTTGGTTGAGAAAAATATCTCCCAAAACAGTTTAAATCAGTACTGATTTACCACAAAAAAGAGTACGCATCGCTAAGACCCAACAAGAACTTGATGCATTAGACGAAGACAGTACAGATATCTACAAGTCTAATATAATTGAGCGTTACATCATAAGACCAAAATCTGTTTCTACTGTTGATAACCTATGTTTAGCAGAATTTGCTTCACACTATTATAAATACTACAAAAAAGAATGTTCTGAGACAGCTGATGCCCAGCCAGATGTTCTCACGGACAATGTGCTTGAATCTCAAAGTGAAACTTTAAATACTAATGCAGTCCTCCCAACACAAATTAGGTTGATGAATACCAATGAAGTCATGAAATGTAGGAAAACTAGGGCTGTTGTAAGATTTCATACACCAAATAAAATTAAAGAGCCTGAGAACTATTTCCATCACTTAATAATGCTCTATTTTCCATGGAGAGAGGAGAATAGTTTGCTTGGCAAAGAACAAACATATGCATCAAAATTCTATGAACCTGCAGTGCAAGCTTTTGTAGAATCCACTAGAGCAATATTTGAACCTTATGCTGATGCTGTCTCAGAAGCACTTGAATCACTGAAGAACAATCAGGGCAATATCATACGATCATACGATTCTATGAATGATCAAGAAAATGCAGATTTGCATTCAGACATGCCAGATGACTCTTTTCCAGAAGAATCATTCAATGAACAGCAGCCTTCACATCTTTCATCTGGAAATGAATCTGATCACCAAAGTACACTTCCCACAATAACAGTAAACAACCAACCAACAGATGTGTCTGATGACTTTCTGCGTCAGTCTGTAAGATCATTAAACAAAACACAACGTTATGCATATGACACAGTTCTGTCTTGGTGCAGAAGTAAAATTAAAAATATGAACAGTCTAAAGCCTGAAGAAGTTAAACCAATATATCTCTTTATAACTGGTGGTGCAGGTGCTGGAAAAAGTCACTTGATAAAAACAATATATCACACTGCAGCTAAAACTTTTCGACATGCTTGTAAGAACCCTGAACTACCAACAGTGCTTTTAATGGCTCCAACAGGAGTATCTGCTATTAATATCAATGGCACGACAATAAATACAGCTCTGGCAATTCCTCAGCAAACAAGTGACAATCTACCTGCAATGTCAGACCAAAAGAAGACTCAATTAAGACTGTCGTTTTCAGAACTAAAGCTTATTATTATAGATGAAATTTCTATGGTTGGGAACATTACTTTGCTTCACATACATCAAAGACTACAACAAGTTTTTGGCACAGGTAACTTGCAATTGTTTGCTGGCATAAGTATCATTGCCGTAGGTGATCTGTATCAGCTGCCACCAATACGAAGGAAACTGGTTTTTCAAAACTACAAAAATGAAACTCATAATCTGTATCATCCATGGCAAGTTTTCACAATGATAGAACTAACTGAAATTATGAGACAAAAAGATGATCAGCCATTTACTGAGCTATTAAACAGAATTAGGACTGGTACTCACACTGAAGATGTCAAGTGCATTAATTCAAGATCAGTCAGTCCATCAGATGATAATTACCCTTCAGATGCACTTCACATTTGGGCTGAAAATAACCCTGTTTCTGAACACAACAACAAACAACTAGACCAAATTTCAAAACCTTTGTTTGTACTCACAGCTGTAGATCAGTATCCACCTAACGTCACAAAACAAGATATTGATAGGTTGTTATGTAGAGGGAGATCTGAAACAGGCGGACTTGATTTTGAAATCCACATTAAAGAAGGTGCAAGAGTAATGCTTACAACTAGCATCGATATTGCAGATAGACTTATAAATGGTCAGATAGGAAGTGTTGCAAAAATTATTGTTAATCAAGATAATCAAAAACCAACAGTTATCTTTGTAAAATTTGATGACCATAATGCTGGGAATATTTCAATACAAAAATGTGGAAATGTGTTTGCTAGACAAAACAGAGCAGTACCCATTCAACCAGTTGTAACAAAAATCAAAGTCAGGCCAGGTAAACCATCCTCTCCAGAAATACAAAGGATACAGTTTCCTATCACACTGGCATGGGCATGCACTGTGCACAAAGTGCAAGGTTTGACACTTGATAAAGTTGTTACTAGTTTTAACTTGAATAGACAAAGAAGTTTTAACTATGGACAAGTTTATGTTGCATTAAGTCGTTCAACTTCCTTACAAGGACATTACATTCTGGGGCAAATAGATAGTAAAAATGTAAGAGCAGACTCTAGAGTCCATGATGAATATGAAAGATTGCGAAACAATTCATCAAAAAGTATGCAGCAAACAAATAAACCAATCCAAACTATTCAGGAAAATAGCTCAAATTTAACTTTATCCCTTCTAAATATACGATCTCTTAGAAAACACAGTATTGACATCAAGCTTGATACAAATATTTTCAGTAGTGATTTTATAGCTCTGACAGAAACACAACTTCTTCCTCAAGACACAGACCACAATATTAGAAATGACTTGAATCCCTTTGCACTGTACAGGCAAGATCATATTTCGGACAAATACTCAAGTTTAGCACTCTGTACCAAAAATAACATTGAAATTACAGAACAAGAGTATTTCCCTTCAGTAAATGCACTAAAATTTGTTGCTACCAATACTTCTATCCAGCAACAGCTCTCCTTTCTTCTATTATATAGACAACACAGCTCTAATGTATATAAACTCTATGGAATATCTACTTAGGAGTAATCCTATTGACCTCGTACTTGGAGACTTCAACATAAATTACTTCAATGAGAAAGAAAATAGGCCACTTGAATGCTTGATGCACTCTTTAAACTATGAACAAATTGTACAAACTCCCACATTTATTTCTGGACCATATTTACATGAAGCCAACAGCTTTTGATATAATCCACAATGATGTAATTAGTGTTTATTATTCAGACCATGATGCAGTTAAAGTATCATTGCAATTGTAACTTACAATAATTTATCATAATTAAAACCACGATATTGCTGTTTTACTTTAATTTTGTATTTAAGCTGGTTTTCCAAATCACCAGATTACAATGATACACATCAACTGCGATGCCTAGATTGCCAATTATGGGGAAACTACTGAACTCAACTGATATTGTAACAAAGCTGTTCCAAACAAAAATACTATAAATCTCAAGAATGATATAAATATGTTGGGAATAGGCCATTATATTTTCCACCGGGGAGAGTTTAGGCAATAACCCCAAATCCCCCGCCCCCCCCCAAAAAAAAAAACCAAAAAAAAAAAAACTGATAGTGTTCCCTTCAAATCTAAAATGTTATTGTTGAGCAATTTTTAAAGTTATTACTACTTAAAGTGGTTGTAACAAACACCCTGCTAAATATGATACAGCAGCAAAAACAAGCACCCTTCTCCAAATCAATATGGTCTATTCCTAATGGTGATTATATAACACTTCCATTTAATTGTGACATACTGTAGAAATATTTCATGTTAAATACAAAACATTGGGACCCTTAGCACCTTTGTGGTGCTGCTATCCTTTAAGTGCCAAAAAGGTGGGTTGTTGCTTTTACTGCATGGCTCTGCCCTACTGGTTAAATTAGCACATTGCACTTTGGATTAAGCAGTCCTGGTTCAAGTGCTACCCAGCTGTTAAGTTCTTGGGCAACTACACCTAACACTCATAGTGCCGTCCTTCACCCAGGAGTTAAAATGGATACTACTGGCAACATTATGTAGACTATATCATCTAACTTACCTGTGACAATGATCTTGTTTTCTTTCCTATTTTTCAGATGTCATTAAGCAAACCAGTCACTATCGCTGACATCAAGTCTTCACCTGTCCCTAACTCTCCTCAACGATGTGCAAAGAAGCTCACATGTGCTGTCCTCAACAAAAGCCCACTAAGACCAATCAAAAATGGTTCTATGTTCTCCTTGAATCTATGTGATAAAGACCCATCATCCACAATCAGAGCTGTCTGTTTCAACACAGACCTGTTCTCCAACTTTGAAACGGATGTAACATATGATCTTGAATCATTCAAGGTGAAGAAAGCATTTGGCAATTCGAGCTCCCTGGAACTACTACTTGACAACAACACCAAAGTTTCCACTGCAGCATCACAACTCAAGATCACAGACCATACTTTCAACATCTCCCAGATCCTTAGAAAGGAAACTGAGAATATCAGATTTATCAACCTGAAAGCAAAAGTAACAAGTATTGGGGATTCAATCTCGGTTGGCACATACCCCGACAACAAGTCAAAGAGAAGCATTTTCCTCGCAGACAATACTGGGCACATTGAACTTGTTTTGTGGAGAGAACGAGCAGAAACCATACAATTCAAAGAAGGCGATGTCCTCAGCCTGCAAAATGTGGTGTTGTCCACCTTCAATAACCAACTCAGTGTCACATCAACTTTTGAGACTGTCATTACAACACTAAATGAAGAAATGACAGTAGCCTCAACACAGCATCCACTGCCGAAATCCAATGTCATCTCTCTTCAGACCTTCATTGTTGCTATCAAAGAATTTATCTGCACATACACCTGCATTGACTGCAGGAAACAGATCGACCCAAGTGCATCCATGGAGAGTCCAACAATAACATGTCCAACATGTTCTACCATGTTCTTAAAGGAAAGTACACAGTTAAGCAACCACTGCATGGTCCGCCTAAACAACAAGCAATGGTTTTCGGCACATACAGGAGTAAGTGTCTGTTTATTTATGTAAACGACAGTATTAGGTATCCCCCACTCATACACTTTATACCACTTGCAAAAATTTACATAATTGTCAAATTTCTAAAAACCCTGCACAAACACACTTTATAACACAACTAACACAGTTGACAGGGCTAATAATCATGATTCTATCTCCCCATATTAGGATTTTGTTCTTAATACTATAGTACACTATACTTGCAATGCACGGGGTTGGACATTAGCTAGCTCCCCCCCCCCCCCCCCACTTGCCCAGACAAGTGTCAAAACATCTAAAGCAAATACAAATTTTAGATTTTTTATTGCATTACATATCATTAAAGACACTCGCCACTTGCTGTCAAAATTACGTGTAAGTTTCCATCCCTAATGATGCATTCTAACCATAATAACATCTTTTAGTACCCTCCTTCCAATAAGCACCCCCATTATGGAAGTACTTCCCCTTGACTGTCGTCTTGTTATTCCAATAACCAAAATGATTTACTACCATAAACGGACTGTCACTAGATTATGACATTTAATAACAACCATTCCTCAATCACAACATTTTATTTTATTTTCAGGTCATACAGCATCTCTTCAAATGGCAGGAGCCAAAACCCAAGCCAACAGAACAAGACATAGTAAATCTACTAAACACTAAGTTCACTCTGAGAGTGGATCTCGACCGAAAAATATTGGAACACGCTGCACCAGCAGACACCGACACTCACCCTGAGCCAGAAGAAGAATCAAACTCCAAAAAAGTTAAAACAGCTTAAGTAACTTGATTTAGAACAGTGGTCTTGATTTTATTCTCTTAACACAGACACAAGATCATCTAATAACATGTTTGAATATCAAAGTACTTGGTTAATGTAAAGTATTTCGTTAATGCCTTACCAAATTGTTATCACATTTTATTTGTTGTTTTACAAGAGATTCATACATTTATAAAATGAAAAAAAAGTTAAAACAGCTTAAGTAACTTGATTTAGAACAGTGGTCTTGATTTATTCTCTTAACACAGACACAAGATCATCTAATAACATGTTTGAATAACAAAGTACTTGGTTAATGTAAAGTATTCGGTTCATGCTTTACCAAATTGTTATCACGTTTTATTTGTTGTTTTACAAGAGATTTATAGATTTATAAAATGAAAAAAAAGTTAAACAGCTTAAGTAACTTGATTTAAAACAGTGGTATTGATTTTATTCTCTTAACACAGACACAAGATCATCTAATAACATGTTTGAATAACAAAGTACTTGGTTAATGTAAAGTATTCAGTTAATGCTTTACCAAATTGTTATCACGTTTTATTTGTTGTTTTACAAGAGATTTATAGATTTATAAAATGAAATAAAACTATTGTTCAGATTAGAAAAATGCAAGGAAAGACACCCTTTTAGTTATTCACCTTTTCCAGCTATCTATACCATCCAGTTCATGATATAAATCCAAATCTAAGGGACTGGTCAAAATAGTAAAAGGGGGAGGGGCGCTTGCTTAAAAACCCTTGACCCACCCCCTCACGTTGCATTAAAACTTTGGTGTTCCATCCCCCAAAGATGGCTGAAAATAAGATAAGATAAGAACCTTTATTTAAACATGTCGTATATATAATAAAAATATCTAAAATACAGTAAAAGAATTTAAAAGAGACTACTGGCATGACCTACCCCCCAAAACTCTACCCTAAGTAACAAAGGAGATACAGCCATGACCCACCCCCCAAAACTCTGCCCTAAGTAAATGTATGTCTCATTACGTTTTTCTTTATATCTGCAGTAAAGAGTATTCTATACAACTCAGTAGTGTAGCAGGGTTAAATTTATTGTGGGGCCATCGTGACTGCCCCAGCTGCAAATTTTTAGCGGGGGGGGGGGGGGGGGCGCCAGGGACATGGGAGCTGTTTGAAATAGCAATTCCAGCCTTCTGAGAGAAATTTCCAGTCAAAACACCATCATCACCCACCCCCAACTGGGGCTCAACGAAGGGATGCCCCACCCCTTTGCGAAGGTTCAAAACTTGCTGATACACCCCCCTTTCCCTCCACTGCACCCCAATACTTTTTTACAAGTCCCTAAAGACCCAACAGGACAAAAAACCCTCAAATTCCAACACAAATCTGATAATACTCCAACAGCTCATTGTTTATTGTCATATATACACACATTGTTTAAGAATCAATCCCCCCCCACCCAAACATCCACCCCTAAAATGGCCGGAGTGAACGCTCAACAGGCGTCTTGTTAATATGAATATGGCTCCTAAAGCTATACACTCAAGCACCACTGTACAACTGTATGCAGATGATATAAAATGCTTCAGAATCATTGATAACACCAATGATGTTTAACAACTACAAAGTGACCTGTCAAATCCAAATTGGTCAGCTATGTCAGTTACAACTGAGAAAGACCTTGGTGTGCATGTTTCTACCAAGTTATCTTGGAATAATCACATTGACGTTATCATCAGTAAAGCCAACAAGATGCTGGGCATGATCAAAAGAACTTGTACCAATAAATGTGATCAGAAAACATTGATAATTTTATACAAATCAATTATTCAATCACAGCTGGAGTATGCTCCACAGATCTGGTCACCTTACACTAAAGAAAAGATCACTGCACTTGAGCATGTACAAAGACGTGCAACTAAATTTATCCTCAAAACTGACTTAAGTTACCCTAAGAGACTTGTCAAACGGAAATTTTTCCCTTTACAATATAGAAGAGAGATATTAGATCTTTGTTTTTCTTTAAGTGCCTGAAAGGTTATATTTATTTCAATATTTAGTCAAATGTAAAATTATAACATCAGAAATAGTGAAGCTACACCGGTGAAAGGCCTTTCAGAACTAATGTTTTTAAGTTTTCTTTCTTCAATCGTATTGTAGATCTGTAGAATTGCCTACCACTAGATTTCAGAACAATTGAACATTTCTCATCATTTAAGAACAGTATTAATAAATTTTATCTTAACAAATTTAACGCAAATAAGGATAGATTTTAATAATTGATTAGTGATACATTGTCATATTTAATACTATTTGAGAAAACTTGTAAGTTTTTATGTATATATATACATACATATGTTTCTTAATTGAGGGTTTATTTTTATAAGGAATTCTGGTATTCTGTATAAACTGGCCTAATTATTCAGATCTTGTAATTTTTTTCATTTTTTCTTTTTATTTATTTTAATTGTTAATTTATCTACAGTTTGTATATTAAGATCTGTGTAATTAAAGTTGAGTAAATAAATTTAAAAAAAATAAAAAATGAAGAGAAATGAGAAAAGGAGAAAAAAAAAAGAACAAGAGTTCAAAATGTCAAACTGACAGTGCTGTTCACCTTAGCCTTCGTCAGTCTTATAGTTCAAGGCAAGTCCAGTGAATACCCTGTCCTTTGAAACCTTTGAAGAGGCAAAGGAGAGAGGTAAAACGACCCCACTAAAGGTTAAGGAGCAATCTCACACAACTTCAGCTGATAACATAGAAGGAAAGTTGGACCAGCTATGATGGCCCGATGGTCCTCCAAACTGGTCAAAAAAAGCCAGATTGTACAATATCAAAAGAAAGGGAAGTGATTTGACATCTGGCAAATGAGAGCGATTAGTCAAGGCCTTTTTAAAGTAAAAAAAGTCGACATTGCCTGATTTCAGCCACCATCAGAGGTGCATCTCAATTCAGAGGATGGCCCTTAAAAAAAAAAAGTGGTACATTTGTAACAAAGCCGACCATATTACCTCTCTGCAATATCATTGGCGAAAGAAATTATGTCTTTGGATTGAAAGAAATTTGATTTAGTAATTAAAGAATGATGAGATTAAGGAGTTAAAATTTAGAATTTAGAATTTAGAAGTACTGGCAATATGGCTGATTATCATTTTCTACTGTTTAATTTGACTATGAATTAGAAAAACATTAGAAAAAGTAGGCTTAAAGTGACAAGAACACATACAAAAGTCTAAGTCACGTTAATGATGAGTATAGTAATACTTACATGGGTTTTCATCATTTCCCTAGCCTCCTGTAACAAAAGGTTTTGATTAATTTTCCAGGATTCAGGGTACCCAGAGCTATGAGGAAGCAAAAGGGAGGAGAAATTTCCGTGCCTGTGATGCAATCAAGTAAACAACTCAAGCAAAGCTTCCATGAGGGAATAGAGAGTGGCAATTTTAACATAGTGATAGAATAGATAGAGCTAGTAATAGAAAGAGAGATCACCAAATTCACTATAAATGAACAGGGAGATATAGAGCGGAAGAAATACCACTTGCAAGCAAGAAAAAAAATTCCCCTCCAAGACATTTGGAAAGAAGCCTTAATTGAAAACAAAGACCTCCTTCAAATAAAAATGATGCTTTTTATAAACAGCTCAGTGAAAGTGAGATTGGTGCAGAGCTAAAGAAGATCAGTGAGGATATAAGGGAATATATGATAAAATCAAACAAAGGCTGACAAGCTTTCAGTAGAGGAGGCATTAGCTGATTTGGCATGACCATTTAACCCTTTCGAATTATGGTCACATGCTCTTTTGTGTCAGAGAGATGTATGACCCAGAAATTCATCTCTCTGATGCAGAAGGTAGAGTTTAAAATGAAAAGATGTGGATGTCCAGGCAACAGTGGAGAGGCCCTATCTGTATATGCTGTTTGCTCCAGCCGGACATGATGCTTTACTAAATTTAACCAAAAAACAGAGGAGGATGTTGAAGTAGAAGATAAGATGAGATTCATAAATGGAGACAACCCCCCTGTAAACTTTAACTGTGGAAATCAGCGTAGAAGGCATTACAGTTGCCCAGGTTTTGATGGGCATTTAAGCATGCGCCACAATCTAAATTACATGGCTCCAAGAAAGTAAATAACATTGA
>NC_089319.1:16091269-16101269 GCF_036669915.1 Pocillopora verrucosa | reverse complement strand
GAAAACCCATTCAACACTTGATCTAACAGCGCTCATGGAAGTATTGAACTGCTGCTGTAGTGGTGTGAGATGCAAGCCTCTAAATGGTGTTTGTAGCTGAGGTCGCAACAGGTATCCTAGGTCACCATAAATGCATAAAGGATTTCCTAAAGGCGAGCGAGAGTGAAGCTGTAACTGTGGTAACAGGCCAGAATCAGCTAACATGCCACTATCCTGTCGCCTCCCCTCAACTGAACTGCACAAGTTAGCAATTAGTCCATTAGGGGCAACCACAGATTGGAACTTGATAGCATGAACCCTTTTGTGTCCATTGTATAAACTCCTCTGTAAATTTCCAGGTCTACAAACCGGCCTGACTGTCCCAACAACAAATCCCCAACAGTTTGTATAGGGAGTTCCAGCCTCATGAATGACATCAGCATAGGTTTGATTGGCAGGGGAAAGCCAAGCTTGGTTAAAGTTTCTCAAACGATGACAGGGAAGTCTTCTTTAAGCCCCCTTTTGTTTAACATTTTTATGAATGACATGAACGAAGCTGTAAATGACTCCTCTCTTCGTCTCTACGCAGACGATACTACCCAGTATATGGCAGACAAAAACGCGACTGTACTCCAGTTCTCGCTAAACCAAGACATGGAAAGACTATCCTCCTGGCTTGACCACAACTATCTTCAGGCCAACGGAGACAAGACACAAGCAATGGTCGTTGGCAAAAATACCCACCATTATGACTTAAAGTTTAACGGCGCTTCTATGGACATTAAAGAGCACCTAAAGATCCTCGGAGTTCACCTTGACAATAAGTTATTTTTTCAAGAACACATAAATGAGATGTTAAAGAAAGTATTTGCTAAGATAGCTGCACTCCGCTGCCTTAAACGCCCAGTGCCTTCCAGTACACTGCTAGTTCTATATAGGAGTTTTGTTTTATCACATTTTGAGTATTGTAATTCCCTACTAATCGGCATCGGCAAAACTCTTAATAAGAAGTTAGAAGATGCAAACCACTACAGTCTCCAAACAATAATGAACTTGGGGAGAAGCATTAACTACGAATCAACTCTTAAAACAGCAGATATGAACACACTGGAACATAGACGCATAGAACAGTCGCTAATAATATTTTATAAATTTTGTAAAATTAAAAAACGATCTCTGGCTAAAACTTTTAAAAAATACGAGCTTTCGGCTGTTTGCGCTACAGCCTTCAACGGGTAAAATGATAAAAAGGTAAGAAATACTAGGTGTGAAGTACAAAGTAAAAAATTAAAAATGCTGATAACTAAGAATGTTTGTTAAAAAGAATGTTGTATTGTCCGGGCAAAGGACAGGAATTGTTGTCCGCATTGGGAGTTAACTTGGAATGCCACGCTTCTAGTGTTTTTCTTGTTCTAAAACCGCCTTTGTCAATAATAGATGCATTATCAAAGTCTATTACGTGACTATTGGCCCAGACGGATTGGCAATTCTTGAGCCTTTTGCCGCGGTTTTCACATTTCTGAGGTGTTCTTTCTTTCTTGTGTTGAAGGCCCTGCCAGTCTCACCAATATAACACCATGAACAGTCACCACAAGGAATTTTATAAACAACATTTGTTTGCGATTCCAACAATGGTCGAAATTTTGGAGCCGGGAACTGTTGTTGGAGGGTGATGAGTGGTTTGTTCACCACTGTGATGTCGTGTCCTCAAAAAACACGACATCACAGTGGTGAACAAACCACTCATCACCCTCCAACAACAGTTCCTGGTTGCAGTACGACCCGTAGGGGAAATCAGGGTTCTTCAAAGTATTCATATCGTTAAGAAGAATAAATTCTTCATCGTTTAGTAGGTTTTCTTCAAAGCCGAAAAGTAGACATTCTCTTACGCTTCGTAAGTTTGGCATTTTCGAAATTATGTTCGGAGACCTTCTAAACAGCTTTTGGGAAAAATATTTTCATAATTTCCCGCCAAATCAGGTCTTTGTGCGACGCGCCGACCGGTATCCAGTCACTTCGTTCCATGACCACTTCGTTCCACACCACTTCATTCCATCCTTTGGTCACTTCGTTCCACCAAGTAGTCACTTCGTTCCAAAGAATAGTCACTTCGTTCCAAGTGTAAACTAAGCGTGTAAACTTCTAATCCTACAAAACTAGTAAACGGTATACGCCGTCTGTTGTGACGGCCACTTTGAAACTTGTGAAGTACCTGCCGTGTGCATGGAATCTGGGACTACCGGAAACAACTATACGTATACACGTTGATCATAGCAACCAGACCAAAGTAAACCTTAATTTCATTATTTCAACATCGCTTTACTTTTTTATCAGACTTGAGTAAAGATGAACCTGCTTGTCATTACTAAGTTAACCTTTCTTTACAGTATTTATTAGTTTTAGACTGACAAATATGCAAAATCATGTTTAGATTGAACATAAACGCGAAAAGATGTGAAACCATGCGTTGATCATAGAAACCAGAATAGAGAACTTTCATCACGACAACATCTCCATGTGATCACAAAGCGCTTCACTATTTTTCCCTTTTATAAGATATGATCCATCTTTCATCATACTTTACTTTCATCATACATTACTTTCACTGAAGAAGATGCAAATCTATGATTTGTTCGTAAAAACCTGACTGTTTAAAGACAACACAAACGATTTCATCATGAAAACATATTATAACATATTAACATATTACCAGCCAGTCCTGACGCTGACTTCAAGCATCCGTCTCCAGCCAATCAGTCCGACTTACCATTCATTCCTGATGCTGAGTTCGAATCCCCGTCTCCATCCAATCTGTCTGACTTACCATTCAGTCCTGACCCTGACTTCAAGCCCCCGTCTCCAGCCAATCAGTCCGACTTACCTGTGGATGATGAGTCGTCCTTAGCTGAATCGCCAACCGCAAGGCAAAACCTCTCCAACCCCTTGGACATCAGTTTCCAGGTCATTAACAACTGTACCAACAAAGGATGTCCCAAGCTGATAGACAGCAGAGGCTTCAGCTATGGCATCAAATGTCGTAGAGCCAATGCAACCGACTGGGTGTGCACCATAAGACTTAACGTAAATATAGCTAATTGACTTTTGATTTTTACTCACCAGTTTAAAGTAAGATCTTTAAATTAAAGATGGGACGAAAGGTATCAACAGAGGTTTTGAAAAAAAAAAAAACCGCAAATTTTAAGCTTGTTAAAAATGTTTTCTTTTTTACTAAGTCAACCCATGTAGAACCAACGCCATAGAACGCAGTAACGGTGTATACAAGCTCGGATCCAACGCACACAACCATCCAGCCGACATTGGAGCAGCGTTAGTCGCAAAGATCACTTACAAAGTCAAGGCCAGAGCAGTTGCAGATGTCTTCAAACCAGCGTCCGCCATGGTCGAAGACGTCCTGTTAGAAGACCTTAACGACGTCCCGTGCTCCAGTTTGCCCAGGCCAGAAAACATTGCAAGGGCAGCTAACTGTCGCCGTCAGAGACTGAGACCCAAAGACCCACAGGACTTAGAGTTTGAACTAGCAACTGACCATATCCCATCAGAGTTCCTGCGCGCTGACCTGAGATTCCGGAGTCAGAGACACCTGGTTTTTGCCACTGATCAGCAGCTCGAGTTCCTTGCCCGTGCCAAGTCTTGGTACATCAACGCCACATTCAAGCTATGCCGCAGACCTTTCAGTAAGCTTATGACGGTGAATGCCTTTGTCAGAAAGGACGACCACGCGAAACAAGTCCTGCTCCTGTTTATGTTGATGTCCGGACACAAAAAGTCAGACTACCGTAAGGTCTTCGAGGAACTAATTGAAATCCTGCCGTCAGTCCCAAAAGTGCAGCTCCATGGATGTGTGTTTCACTGGATGCAAGCCCTCTGGAGAAAGGTAAGATAAATTTGATTCAATATTCATGTGCTCAATTGTATCGTGTGATAGTTGAATGAACTATCATACGATAGAAATTGAGAGCAAATATTGCTTAAGTATAAATCTAACAGGCATTCAAAACTTAAAAACACGTTCTAGAATGGAATGAAAAGATAGTGAGTAGTGCTGCTAATCAGAGTACAACAGAACGCGATTAGATTTATATTTTTATACTAATAAGTTTCTATGTATTATTTACTAGGTGCACAACCTCGGTCTCCAAACCGCTTACCGCCACGACCAGGCGACGTACAGCTTTGTCAGAAAAATGATGGCCCTGCCGTTCTTACCAGAACGAGAAATACGTCCAATGTTCGAAGCACTACGCAACGAGGCATCGGGAACACTAATCGACTTTGCCGAATACATATCCAGCACTTGGATCAACGGCAGCACCTGGGCTCCAACAGACTGGACGTGCTACAAACAGGCCATCCGAACGAACAACGACATGGAAGGTTGGCACAATGGCCTAAATCGCAGAGCTTCTGGAAGAGCACAACTGCCCATGTACCTCCTAATCCAGCTTCTTTACAGGGAAGCGAAACTGACAGTGATCCAGATCCACCTGGTATCAGAGAGGAAGCTGCGACGAATCCAGCGACGAAAGTATAGGGAGCTACAGCAGAGAATATTTGAGCTGTGGGACCAGTGCGAGGCCGGGGAAAGGTCAGCCAGACGACTACTGAAGGCCTGCTCTTATCTTAATGGACCAGTAGAATTGTAAAAATAAGTTAATAGAGTATACCAACCAAAAAAAAACGGCTCCTTTAGGAGCCACTATATAGATCGTTTTCACATGACGTCACAGAATTAATTTCTGTCATGTTGGTGCACATCCGAGTCACGTGTTTCAGTAAGAAATATATGCAAACAGAGTCCAAAGTTATAATTCTTCTCAGTTCACAGTCGAAAATTATGGCTTCCGAGGGAAAAAAATTCTTTGTCTGATCCTGACAATGTTGTTCAAATTCCACTGTCTGATTACACTAAAAAGCTGGATGGGAAAGTCAGAGAGCGCTACGTTAAGAAAATCTTGACGATTGGAATCGATCCTGCCTTGATAGAGGGGAAACACTTCAAACCTGACTGTCTTCTGCCGGTTGAATCGACAGATTTACTCTGTTATTTGGTTCTTGAGACCAGCTTTTACACGCAAAAGCAATTTAAGTAATGGTTCGCCAAAGAAGGAAAGGGGCGAGGCGCAGGGCTTCTGCATAAGTAGTCTCCTTAATTGGCTTATCTTATTTATTTCCGATGCTCTGATTGGTGGAAAACGGTATTTTCACGATATTTGCACGAAAAAAACCGATTTGTTACGATGTGTTTTCCTTTTATGGTAGGGTTTCTATTGTTCTGTCTTTCGGCAAAGTTTCGGCTAATTTGCATTTGTGGAACTCGGTTTTCCGAGACTCGTACAATTCAGTCGCCATATTGGCTATTGTGCAGCGTGTGATCCTTCATCAAAATAGCATCGTTTATGAAGTCTACCTTTTCTGTAAATATTGTAAATAGTGTATATAGTGTATATAGTTTTCAATTCATCTATCTCGTTTACGTTCACCTCCTTTTTGGAGCCCTTATGGGGTTCAAAGCGAAGTGTCTTTGTTTGAAACACAGCACGTGGTATCATGGTGATATTTCAGCGGCTAGTTTGCAGATTGCTAGTCCAGAAGAGCTTGAATTTTGTGGTGTGGATACGTCAAAAAACAAAACCAGAAAGAAAAAGATTTGCCTTCCATAACACTGCAGTGCTGTGCTATCTTTTTGAAGTAAATGAGGTGTTTAATGTGCGACTCCAGCAGTACAACAATGTCGAGGCAGGTGAAGGCAAAACAGCTCTTGACACCCACTTTGCCCACATCAGCCACAAGATTGTGCGCTATGTTCGCTTAGGAAATGACCTAGAGCTACAAATGGGTGGAATGTTTTGGTATAAAGTTTAAAAAAACTGTTTGTATTTCTTTGACATTCTTTCTCCCTTTCTTTTGCACTGTGATAACCTTTTTCTCCCAGGCATTGTGTTGTTGTTTTAATTTATTCATCCAAAATATTCATCATATTGACAGTTCATTTGTGTTGTTTCCTTTACCTTTTTACAGTTATTGTATCCAGTTATTTTATACTGATTGATTTATTCAGGCAAAGTGCTCTTCCTCTGTTGCTGTCTCTCTATCAAAAAAAGTAGACATATCTTATCTTTCTGTTATTTACACTTTTTTCAGAGTATGAAAAATGTGTCAAGTTTTAAGCTGAACATAGACAGAAGCACGGCCCCTAAGAAAATGGGAACTTTGAAGGACATTTCCCTGTTTGGCAGCTTTGCATTTCCTATGGATGGAGAGTATGCAAGTGGATTGGTAGCTCAATCACTGGCTGGTGTAGGGAAAATGGTAAAAAAGACCAAGGTGCAAGTAAAAAAGTTGGCTTCAAGAGAATCCTGCTTGGCTGGTGCGACGGGGTCTTCTATTTCATCAGAGCTTCCAGAGCCTCTGGAAAGGCAGTCAGCTGTTTCCACTCAGCCACAAGACGTCTACACCATCCGGTTTATCAATCATGCTCCTGAAACAGTGCTGGCTCCAACCCTGGATAATGTTCCCCAGCCGTCCTCTTTCCCTTCACCACCCAGTGGGTTTGCATTAAAGAAAAACTCTGGCAAGAAAACTGTGTTCAGCTTAGCCCAGAAAGAGATTATGATGTTGTTTTACAACAGGCAAGCTACCAGTGGCATGCAGGCTGACCCAAAAGATGTAATTGCTTGCATGAGAGAGAGAGGAGTAGAGGTACTTAAGGAGCAACAAATAAAAAGCTGGTGGAGCACGTATCATCAAAAGAGGAAAATATCCTTTAATGCCTTAACCAATGATGCATGCAATCCGACTTCTCAAAAGCACCCTGTTCAACCACTATCAGTATCAGCTCCCACTACGCCTGCATCCCAGCAACCCTCAGCTCACGCAACTCCATTGATGGCTACCACTGCACCTGGAAACCAACAGCATTCAGGTCATGCAGCTCCAGTGCCAGCTCACACTATGCCTGCATCCCAGCAACCCTCAGGTCACACAACTCAAGGAATGGCCGCCACTATGCCTGCATCCCAGCAACCCTCAGGTCATACAGCTCCAGTGCCAGCTCACACTACGCCTGCATCCCAGCAACCCTCAGGTCATGCAGCTCCAGTGCCAGCTCACACTACGCCTGCAGTAATACAACTACCAAACACGAATTTCGACAACTTCCTCCTAAGTGACGTCGTCCTTGCGTAAGGTCTCTAATGTCTACTTCACATCGTGAGCTCACTGCGGCCGTGATTTCTGTAAACGTTTCTTCCATGCTCAGCATGGAGCTCAAATACGAAGATCCAGTTCAAGTTTTCTACACCGACTCCTCTATTGTTCTTGGTTACATTCGTAACGAAGGAAAGCGTTTCCACACCTACGTCGGAAATCGCATACACCACATCCGTGACAGATCAGAACCACAACAATCCCAGGTGGAAATCTTATTAAGATCTTGGAAGATCTTGTAAGATCTTGTAAGATCTTGTAAGAATCTTATAAGATGGCAATTAAGATGATCTTATTGAGATCTTACCAAATTTCTTGAACAAATCTTAACCAAGTTTGAGCATTGTAAGATCTTAAAAGATCTGATTAACTATATTTAAGAATCTTGTAAGAATCTTAACAAAATTTTTACAACACATGAGAGTTAAGATCTTTGAAGGTTCTTGACAAGATCTTATCAAGTTTATATAAGAATCTTGTGAGGTTCCTAACAAGATCTTATTAAGTTCATGCAAGAATCTTGTAAGAATCCTAATCTGTAAGATTAGTAAGATCTTAAAAGCTCCTTAACAAGATCTTGGTAAGTTTGTTTAAGAATCTTAATAATCTAAGAGCAGTAAATGTAAGTCCTGACATAAAGGCTCCAAAGAGGATCTTATCTAAAGTTTATCTAAAAGTTTTGTAAGAATCTTAATTTTAAGATCAGTAAGAATTTAAAATGTTCTTGACAATATTTTATCAAGTTTATTCCAGCACATTCCTAAGTGACTTGAAATGCGCATCCTATTCAGTACATGATAGAGCATGATGCATATGGCTTAAAACCTTGCACACATGATATCAAAAGTGATATCAATAAAGTCAAGTAAGCATCTATGGTTTACAAATTTCAGACCTGATAACACAAACACAGCTGTTTTCTAAAGAGTTAATTGTTCCACTGGAATAATGGTATTTGTAACAGTTACCAATTCAGTGTCAATTCCATGTTTCATTCAATCCGATCAATTATGCTCAGCACGCTGTTCGAATACAAAACCATATGGGTGATATGTTTACCTTTAACTTTTAGATCTTGATTTGTTGTGCAAATGTGATTAATTATAATAGGTTCTTTTTAAATTGTAACAATGTTTATAGAGATCCACATTAATTCATTAGGTTTTTTAACTATTAAGTGTCACCCTCTTTATATAAAGTTTGATTGATTGATTGATTGATGAGGAATCCTTACAAAAAAGGTAGAGCCTTGTCCATGACCCTGGAAATTGTTACAATATCCATTGAAGACTTCATCCCAACAACATCATTAGGGATAGTGGAATCAACACTCCTGAAGCTTGGATACCCACGATCAAACAACACAACAGCTGATTTATGAGGATCCATGAGGGAACACCATCTAACAACCGGAATAATAATGAGGATCGAAATGCACCAATAACAGCATACCAACGTGCTACAAATAGCGACCCGTAAACAATAACCTCATCAATTAATGAAGACTTGCAATGTTGTGGTCGAATGTCATGATCTACATCAAAAGTGACTTTGTCGTGAGACAAACGAACAAAGTTCATCTCCTAATATCCAGAATGATTCTGTAATACAGGGCGTGAAATTGCACCCGATACAGGCGCCAATGCAACTAAATTTTTCCACTTTGACCACCAAATCCTGAAAATTAGTTGCCAAATTGGCGACTAGAATGTTTCATCATGACTTTACTAAGAGATATAGTGAATTGAAAAGATTTGCAAAGATAAATCCGTGGCTAACTTCCTCGTTAAGTTTGTTTCCAAAACGCAGTACATGCATCTCGATCGACAACTAGACGCCATCTTGGATTAAGGTGAGCTTGAACGTTGCATACCATCCATCTTAGTGTCCACTTGTAGCACTTTAAAGATCTTTACCTTAACTTAATTTGGAGGGTCTATCTAGAACGCTGACAGCGTAAAAAAAAGGTCTTGTTTGTCTTTGAAAGTGGCGACCAACTTTTTTTGAATTGGCTACCACTTTGAAGAATTTAGGAGCCAAGTGGCTTTCAGAAAAAAAAATTGATTTCACACCCTGTAATGTTGTATGCCTTCAATATGACTCCAGTTAAAAAGATCCTCATCCGAAAAATAAAGACAAAATAAGAAGGGTTAAAACAGATGTGCACTGAGGTTTGACCTTAGTGTTGACAAAACCTTGGCAGAGCAGAGGTCTAGTGCACAGGAAATATAACTAAATAAATATTGGACAGATATTTCAGATTACTTTTGATGATTGAGTATGAAAGACATTTAACAGCTAGTTTAAAATAATTACTAATCATGTTCATAGGGAGTGTCTAGAAAGGTGATGAAACCTTTTCCATCCTCGCCTTGAACATGAGGACACCTGTTGATAACATCAGCACATTTCACAAGCAAGAGACTTTCAATTTCTTGAACCTGGAGAAAATGTTGGCCAATTAAGTTTCGATGAACAATTTCCTTCAGGACTACATCCTGTGGTAGAGGAAGGTCTTGGCAAACATTTAATCCAGTCAAGCCATACTCGGTGATCAATGCATAGGCAACATTCAGGAAGAGGATGTAGCAAACCACTCTGCCATAGCATTTCCTCCCATGTGCACAAAACTGAACAAGGTAACTGCACGAATTTCCTTTTCTAGGATACATCATGCTGTGGAAGGTGACATGATCTTTTGCCATCCTATACGAAACCAAGTATTCTTGGTCAGGACCACTTCCAAATGCTGCAGAAGGACATTTTGAAACTGTGTCAGCTTCTTGAAGTGCAC
>NC_089319.1:16081269-16083769 GCF_036669915.1 Pocillopora verrucosa | reverse complement strand
TATTGTAATTTTACCGAGTAATTTTACTGGTTTTAATTTAGTTTTTAATAATATTGTAATGCGCTTTTGAGTATTTTTATAGAAAAAGCGCAAAATAAGTATTAAATATTATTATTAAATATTATTATACTTCTCTTCTGAGGTTACACTGCTATACGTTGTTCACATTCACATTTCGGCTGTGAATACTGATGTTGCGCATGCGCTAGGCAATCTCATGTGACCAATGTTACAGCAAAGATGACCAATAATTCACATGCAGAATTTTCTTTTTTTCACTTCTTTTAATTAGATTGGTCAGTTATTTGCATAAGGGATCCCTTAATAGAAGTCACATAGAAAGGATTTCTAGCTTATAGGCCAAAAGGTGCCACATGGTACATCTTTGCTCAATAATGTAATAATGTACTAATCATTCATTGACTTTTCTGCCTAAAGCATGTATATTTTAGAACAATTTTTGTGCTTTTCAGGCTATCAGCTCCTGTACCCTTTAACCCCCAAATTTAAGAGTGATGTTGACTTGGCAAAGAATTTACATAACTTTGGGAATATTTGATGATTGTAAGGTTTCACGTGCATTTACTGGAGAATCAACTTTAAAGATAAAATGAGGCTACAGATCAAACTAGTCAAAAACAAAGGTTAGGAGACATTCAATTAATTTTTTTTGGTTTTTAACTCAGTAGAGTATGTCTAACCATAGACTTTCTATTAAATGTACATTTTACATTTTGTTCTCACCTTGAAGTAGTCTTTGAAGCTGTGGTTTAAGAGGTATTTCATAAAACCTGAGTGCCTCAACTTTCATTCCCTCACCTCCATAATCATTATTTTTGCACAAATCTTTTCCCACTTTTTTGTGACATGTAGGGCAGAGTTCCATTAGCTTATAAGGAAGTAAGCACTCATCATGTCTTTTGTTAAATTTGTAGGATGATGGTGCAACACTGTTGTTACCTGGCAAAGTTCTAATAGTTTCAACATGTCCTCCTTTGCAGCTTCAGACATGCGATGCTTCTTGAAAAGGGCTAACAACAATGCATCAAAATTGGCACTTGTTAATGTAGATCCATCATATGATGGAAGTTCACCTGACTCTCCAGAATTCATATCACCTTCACTCTCAGTGTCTTCATCTTCGGCTGCTTCCTCTTCAGAGCTGGGGTGCTCAATGCTTGAGGTGGATTCAGGAGCACTCTCTGGGTCTTCAGACAAGCTATCAGACCAGTCACTTTCAGACTCCCCACAACCTATTAAAGTTTCATGGAGTTCGCAATCCTCCTGCTGGGGTGCTTCTGGATTGCCAGGGCCATCACTGTCACAAAGTGGCTAGTCAATTGCAGAATGTTTCTTCTTTTGAGGTGATTTGATAAGAACACGAGTGTCTTCTTCTGAAGAGTCAACATTGCTTGAGTCATATGATTCATGTGCACTTGATTCCTCTCCTGAATTGTTATTCACTTGGCAAATTCTCCTTTTCTTGTTCTTTCTTGGAGTCCTCAGTATGTTTTCATTAGATAAATCATCAAAATCTGAGGATTTGTCCCATTCAATATCTTCTCTGGTAATGCTCTGTTCACTGCCACTGTCTTCCTCGTGGGCGCTCGAACTTTCTTCAAACAACATTTTTCGCCATTGCTAAATAAAAATCTTCGTTTTGGCAGCTTTTGGTCATGTAGGTAATTTCCTTTTAAATATCTGACAAACTGATCATAAGCAAGATCTGGTTCAGCAAAAGATATCGCAGAATGTGCAGATCGGCGGTACGGCAGAAATAAAAACATTTATTTTTAAAAATACAATATAAACCGTTGTTGCGACATATCTTTTTCAGGCAAAGTTCGACAGAAATTTTACTTAGGTCGAGTGTTATCTGCCTCATTGTGAAATTTAACTGTGCCTTAACAGCCCTGAAGAAGAAAACCGATTTCTATAATTAGATTTTACAAGCCATATTCTTTACAAAGAAACTGACAACTGAACATCGCAAATTTTCAGACCGGCCGGGTGGCAGAAATTAAAAACTGTATTTTAAAAAAAGTTGTAGTAACTCAGAAAATATTTTTCCCGAGAGTTGCATGATATTTTGTACTTTTATGAGGGCTTTCCACAGTTTACCGCCAGGACCACTGCGCATATGCAGAATTGCAAATTCGACTGTTGCCATCAACTGTTCTTGCACCATTTCGTTTCGAGCAAAGTTCAACATAAATTTTACTTGGGTTGAGTGTTATCTGCCTCGTTGCGAAATTTAACTGTAACTACACCCCAGAAGAAGAATAACGATTTCGAGAATTAGGACTTTACTGTTATTTACAAAATAACAAATGTTATTGCCGCTTGAATATAGAAAACGACACAGTCGGTAAGTAACAAGAGTTTATAGCAAGCCAGAGAAGGTAAATCGCGTTTTGCTTTTATCATGAAAGAACGTTACGATTACACAATTAACGTTGCGATAGCCTTGTTGAATTGTATCACCTTGGTGGAATATACT